>NW_007377999.1:18105-24077 GCF_000475195.1 Diaphorina citri | reverse complement strand
TGAATAAAATGATACATTAATAAAATACCTAAAATAATAATAAAAAAAGAGCTTTCAATCCCCCGCAATTTTCTTTCTCTTCATTTCTTGCTTAGATACTACTTGATTTTTTTTTTTTTTTTTTTTTTTTTTTGGTAAAAAAAAAAAAAAAAAAAAAAAAAAAAAATGAGTAACCTACGTAGCTGAGTGCGATCTACCTAGACTTGCACACCGGAGATCCTGTGTTCTACTCTCGATACTGTTAGTGGTTTCTCCACTGTCTGCTAGGAAGTAGGATTTCGGGTTGTATTTGGCTGTCCACTATTAGTGACATTAGGTACCACATGGAAAAGCGACTTTAGATTCATGATAGGTAGGTACTTTAAATATCATTGTGATAGTTACATTATACTCGTACAAGAGGGGCTTTTAACATCACAAAGATACCAGAAATAATTCCTGATTAAGTTTAGATATAAATTATTTTGTGTCCATCTAGATTCTGGAAGGAGCCATAAATCCTCCGAAATCTTTAAACTGTAGTGTCTGGAGACTGTCAGATTTGATCAGAAGTTCCTAGGCTTTGACATTTATACGTTTAATATTCTTCTCGTAATAAAACCTCATTGCGTGTTTGAATGCCTCGCAAAAATTTTCACATGCTAAACTTTTTGCTCACGTCCAATAAGAGCTTGTAAAAAAAGGAGGGTAACAATACGTTCTACGTACAAATATTTGAGAATTAAAGTTACTCGCGCGTACTAAAAGTTTATGGGTGTGAGAACGTCGCATTTAACAGGGTCAGAGGACTTGTTGCGTGTGTTGTGTGTTGTGTGGTATGCTCAATCAAAGTGTATTGTTATTTGTTAAAGTTGGGCTGATGTAACGAAGAAGAGAACCGACGGCGTTGATGACCTTCCAGATGTTGATTCTCTGTTCTGAACTGATACCGAACCTTGGAGCTTGTGTGATGCAAATAGATGATTTTATTATGATTTGAGAGGGCAGTTTGCTCTGTAGCTCTTTGCCCTTTTCCGTCGTTTCCTGCTTGGAGCAGAAACTGAACGTTCGAAATTTAATTCCACGTGAGTTATAGACCTAAGGATAATAAAAGCATTCTCGAAAATGTATACTGATATAATGAAGGGTTTATTTCGTCCCACGTGAGTTATAGACCTAAGGATAATAAAAGCATTCTCGAAAATGTATACTGATATAATGAAGGGTTTATTTCGTCTTTTTTTTTTTCGACTTTGATTTTGGACTTGTTCTACTTCTGCAGTTCTGTTCATCAAAGGATGGCGAGAAAACACCGAAATTGGGACTCACCCTGAACTGCGTGAATATAAAAATCCCACCTGAGAGTCTAGTGTTCTTTAATGACTTTTTCTTTTTTAATCCGCTGTTTTTAATAATGGACCAGAAGACCACGGCCAGGTAAGGAGAGTGTTAATTTGGCCACCCTGGGTGCTATGTATGTGCCAGGGATTCAACACTTCCCAAGGGTCCCTTTGATATTCCTTTCGGGGCATCATTTTGGGTCGTGGGGGGTTGAATGAGTTGAGACGAAATTAATATCCCAGGCGCCACGCTAATGCTGGTTGCTTTTGGTATTTGGGACTTACTTTTATTTAGTGATTGGTTCAAGGGGTTACTTTTTAACATGTTTGTTCCTTTTCTCAACGTCTTGTTTCACCTCTTCGTTCTAACGGTCACCGATTTCTCAGTCGGTTTCAATGACCTAATCATCAGCTAATCAATATGAGTCGTTTCATTAGGTTCTACAACGGTTTCGTTAAATAATTTAATAATCTCTTGGTTTTGAGAATTCCACTCATTGTAAAGTTTATTGCTGTAAGTTCTTACACCTTGGGATATCTTGCGTATGCCTTCTGTAAACTATTCCTCGTCAACTCGTCTATTTGAAATGGAAATGAACTTTTAACATCCATCTCTTTGATTCATTGGTTTGCTTAATTAGCTTTTGTTTAAAGAAATCGTAGATCCCGCGAACCTTTTTTATATGCCTCATCAGGCTTCATTTTTGCTCTTTTAGGGTGAATGTACCAGTAGTCGACTTTACACCAGTAGTCGATCACTCGGTCATGTTTAGTTAATTTTAAGCTATAAACGTATATCCTATTTAATTTCTGATAACATTTTTTGAATATTCGTGTTGTTTTGATACTACTGTAAAAAAAGGCGCCAAATTCGAATTTTTCTTCATTATAAAAAATCATTTTGAAAAAAAAAAATTCGGTGTGTTTTTGGAATTTGTAGAGGGAGGACGTGTTTTGTGTAGTTTCAAGACACGATCTTGGCAAAGAGTTTTTTCTTGATTCCCGTTATGTAAAGTGTTCAAAGTGTGTGTAAAGTGAAAATGTAAGGTGTGAACTTCATTTTAAACTTAACTTTTCATTGGTAAGTGTATTATTTAATCATTTATTAAGTAATTAATTATTGATCAACATTAAAAACAGGTTTTTTCCACATTTTCAAAAGTCGATCACTTTTGATCATCATTATAACCAGTGGTTTCAATTCTCGACCGAACTTTTATTTGATCGAAACATGGTAATTCCATAAGATCGACTACTAATACATGGTGTTTTTATATTCGATAATTTTGATCAAGATTTCGGACATAGTGATTTTATTGTCGGCCAATTTGATCGGGAATAGAAACGTCATTGTTTTATTGTCAACCATGTAGATCCAGCAGCATAATAGGTCGGTATATCAATTTATTCAATTTTTCCCAAAGAATGTTGGTGAAAATAAGAATTCTGATTAAATTTAATTCTAAACTATAACTTTTCCTTGCAACAGCCCAATAAACTATATGAAATCACAAATGATCGACAACTAGTGCAATGCAATGATCAACAACTAGAACAGGTGATCGAGAACTAGTGCATTTTTTGATCGAAATTAGATACACACTGATCGAGAACTAGTGCTTTTCTGAAAAATGAGTTTGAGCTATAAAAAAGCATAAAAACAAAAGATATTGCTATAAAAAATAAGATACATAAAAAAATTGAAGTCTTAGCTTTAATTTGACACCAAAATTAAAATATAACAGTGTCCAACAATAGAACCAGAGCTAATTGAAACTTAAAAGCGTGAAAAATGATCGACTACTGGTACAGTCACCCTACTTAAACGTCCCCAAATAACGGCGAATTTCAATTTATGAATTCGTTTACTTTTCGAAAATTTGGAATATTTGGGAGTTTCAAAGTAGGTATTCCGTTTTCGTGACTGGGACGAAAGAGGTCCAAACTTGAAGATCTTTATTTGATTTATTGTGGACTAATAGCTGCCTCAACCTTCGTACTTCGTACCTTTGTACCTTCTACCTTTTTTCTGTGTGTCATTTTTACCGCTTTTCCATTCATACCTTTCCAAATTCCCGCTGCCCACAAAACATGCTGTCTATTTTAGTTTTTTTTTAATCCTTCTGTTTTTGTGTTTTATGTACAAACCATCCGACCGCAAGAAATGTTGTGAGTTTTTTTCATTATTTTATTGTTGTCAGAAAAGGAGTAAATAATACCATTAATGGCCATGGACTATGGACACAATGGACATGGAAAATTTGATTCACTCCAGCTATCCAGCTACATTGTAGGAGACTGATTTTGTTTAGTATGCTCTGTATCATAGCAAGAATAATCTATCTCTTGGTAGAGATCCAAGAAGAAATGGCAATGTACTAGTCGGATGTGCAAGTCTATCTCTAGATCCTCTAGTTGTGCGTTCTGTACATAGATTATCTAGTCAGGTATAGGAATATCTACAGCTATAGTTAATAGGATATTCTCGCTGCACATTCTCACTGGTATTGGTATTGGTTAGGAGAGTTCTCTGGTCTGCTGAATCATTGCCAGAGTCTTGATGACCCGTGTCTTCTGATAGTTAGGATCTCACGATGTCACACTACTCCGCCCACTTTGCGCGAGAGTTGAGAGTTCGAGTCTTACTTGGAAGCAAAATATTTCCAGCGTCTTTGTCGATGATGCGTAACTTGACGGACCATTTTTTCAGCGTCTTGTGAGGTTGATTTTCAAAATAGACTTGTTTGGACACATCGATTTGGCACAAACAGTGAGCAACAAACACGAACCAAAAAGAAATCAAATTGGTAGAATAGGTATACTGTTTGGCAGTAACGCCTCTTGGAAATTATAATAAAAATAAAATAATAATGATAAAAAAATTATCTTCCAACATTTTAGAAAGTCCACCACTAGGTACCAGAAAACTTCTTGGTCTTTATTATTATTTTTTAAAACCAATTTTTAAAAGCCATTCATTAGTGGAGTGTAAAGGTAAAGCACATACAATCAGATACATAGAACATATTAGTATCCGCATGTTGTTAAACCACTCAAGATTGATGTCTGTGTGGCTCTGATTCAGAAAAGGGTTTTCTACCAATACCTCTTGTGGATATTATATCTGAGGACTTCCCCATC
Source organism: Diaphorina citri (assembly GCF_000475195.1). NCBI lineage: Eukaryota > Metazoa > Arthropoda > Insecta > Hemiptera > Psyllidae > Diaphorina > Diaphorina citri. The sequence goes on along the minus strand of NW_007377999.1, from coordinate 19,617 downwards.
AATCAAACATGAAATCATAGATTGTCCTCAATGATTGATTGTCCCAATGAATGAATTACAACCTTGTTTCACACTCTCTCTACAACTTTAAACCCAATTCGAATTACACACAATAGATCATCAACATAGACCAGAAGCACTCCTAGTAGCTTGTTCACAGACCCACTGTCCTCTTTCACAGCCCTACTCAGTAGGGGCCACGTGCTCCAAACATCTGTTGCTATAATATGACATGTGGATAAATTATGCTCAGCTTCTATACGACCCATGAGTCTAGCTGTGACATCTCTATGACAACTCGATTACTAGATTTCTGTTGTAATATTCAGTGAAGATACAGACGATATACCTATCTGTTAAATCTGTGTTTCTTGTCCTTCTGTGGACCAAATTGGTTTCTCCCTCTCTAATCCTAAGGACATTCTTTTATGTTTTGATGTCACTTATTAGGATAACTGTGGTTTGATTGATCGACTATAGTAATTTGAGAACAGATATGTAATGCCTAGTAATACCAATCTATTCAGAACAGATGAGACCCTGACCTACTAATCCTAAGGACATTCTTTTATGTTTTGATGTCACTTATTAGGATAACTGTGGTTTGATTGATCGACTATAGTAATTTGAGAACAGTGATATGTAATGCCTAGTAATACCAATCTATTCAGAACAGATGAGACCCTGACCTCCTGAGGTGTGAAATCTTCTCTAGTTGTACCACTCGTAGGTATAAGGTTGTTGTCGTTGTTGATGAGGTTGGAAGAAATGATATTCTAAAGACAAAGAAATGATCCAATTTAAAACTAGATATGTAAAAAAAATATGCATTATCTATTTGTTTAGTAAGAACAATGAAGGTAAACGCTTTTTCTTTTTGATCAGCTAACCTCATCAACTGAAACGCCCAAGTCCGCTCCCAAGAGTTGACACTATTGAACTCCGACAGCCAAAAGAAAAACACTGAAACAAGAGGTTCTTGCAAACTTTCTAATTATTAGAAATAAGAATCGTTGTTGATGAGGTTGGAAGAAATGATATTCTAAAGACAAAGAAATGATCCAATTTAAAACTAGATATGTAAAAAAAATATGCATTGTCTATTTGTTTAGTAAGAACAATGAAGGTAAACGCTTTTTCTTTTTGACCAGCTAACCTCATCAACTGAAACGCCCAAGTCCGCTCCCAAGAGTTGACATTATTGAACTCCGACAGCCAAGAAAAACACTGAAACAAGAGGTTCTTGCAAACTTTCTAATTATTAGAAATAATACTTAAGAAATTAAAATCAATTATGTACCTAGGTATAGTTACTACTGGACTTTCTACTCTCTAGTAGACTAGTAAACAAATGGAAGATATCAATGGAATAAACCATGATGAAATTTTTACCCCAAAGTCAACCTTATCCAGCCATGATTGAGTTGTCAAAATTTTGACACTTTTTATCAATAAAATGTATTCCTCTTCAGATAGTGGTCTCTCTCTCTCTCTCTCTCTCTCTCTCTCTCT
>NW_007377999.1:0-17147 GCF_000475195.1 Diaphorina citri | reverse complement strand
GGGATGCGACACAAGACCGGTTAAGACCGGTGCAACGCTTGGCGGCATTTTACCGCTTTTTGGCGGTTTTCGGTGTACAGACAGACAGACAGACACCGAAGCGAATACAATAGTCCGTCCACTGTACCTTTTATTATTAGTAATAATAAAGGAAGGACGGACTAAAAAATAAGAAAAGAATCAAACGAACGCATTTTTTGGGATTACCAAAAGAAATCAAACAAATATAATTTTGAAAAATCAAAAAGAAAATCATAAATACCTTATTCGTTATTCAAAATTAAATAATGAAAAAGAGTTTACTATGTATATTACACTTTACAGAATTATAATAGCATCAGAAATGCAGCTTCTATCAAATTTAACTTTGAGACCTTTTTTTAAGGCATCTCGTACCTACTTAAGATACATGTCTCAGAATATTTGTCTCTAATCTCAAAGTTAAATCTGATAAGATCTGAGCATTCTTGTTAAACTTATCGATTAATTATCAACTAGATATAAAACTATCTTTGGCATTTATAAAATATATTTCTATTTCATAATTCATAAAATTGTTAGCTCCCTACTCTCTGCTTAAAATACCTGCTTCAAGAAATTGCATGCCTTTTTTAATGTCCTCCCAAAAAGAACCTAATCAAAGCATTTTAATAATTCATTAGTAATTTCACAGTCTTATTCAAGAACATAGAAACTGTTGAAAATGTGAAAATTTTATGTACATAATAATTGATATGACTAGTCTAAAATATTTCATTTGACATTTCTAACCAAGCTTTATAGGATAGGTGTCGTGACGTAACGTGATGGTATTGTGCCTGTCCTGAACGAAATCACCTACAATATTGGGAAAACTTAGAACTACATCTTTCTGACTCCCCATGACTTCATGTGACGTGACGTGATGGTAGTGTGTTTCTACCTCAACTTTCGCTGTCGACCGCAAACATTTGGCGAACACTTTGATGGTTGTCTGTGAACATGAGGAAGAGGACACGGAAAAGATTAGTCAAACATGAAAAAAAGATTAGACAAAAGTATCAGTAACGGTAAGAAGGTACTCTTTATTCGTCTTGAGCCATTCAACACTTTTGGGAATTAATTTCTTGGGAGGAAATTGGTGATGAAAAATTGAAAACCCATAGGTATTTATCTATGTGTTTATCATAGTTGCTATTACAAAATTCACCGAGTCCATGATACTTATGTGATAGCGAACCTTAGAGCCCCTACTTTTTTCCTCCAGGTGTGAGTTATCTGGACTTCCCTGCCAATTTGTTAGCTCAACGGATAAACCAGAGTGCACTAGTGCCCACACCAAAAGTACTAGAACCAACACTACCTTGGCCTGGCATAGCAGAACTGAAACAAGCATCACAACTCATCTTGGAAGCAAAAGCACCCCTTGTGATCATTGGCAAAGGTAAATCATCAAACAAAACTTAAAAAAAAAACTTATAGAATGAAATTATTAAAAAAAAAAAGTTTGATAGAGGAAACTGTAACTGCTAAGGTCTTATCATATCAAAAACAAAGATAGAAGGAAGACAGGATAGGAGAAAGCCAGCTGTTCCCAGAACAAACTTTGAACTTTATATGTTCATGATAAAATCCGCCCCGGGCGGGAATCGAACCCGCGACCTAGCGCTTACAAGGCAGACCCTTCAAGCTAACTAGGCTGGCGAAAACAAAAACTGTTGAATTGGTACAAAGAAGAAATCAAGTCTGGGGAATTAAGTAACTTATTCATTCATCATGAACTATTTATATTATTAATGGATTTTTTTCCTTATGAGCTGGCTGGACATAAGAACTCTGGGTATCTGAGATAGACTTGTATTTGCAGTTCAACAATTTACATACGTACACCTCATGTCAAGGCTCTTTATGGGGGATTTGACGAGGCGACCTATGCATCCATTGTGGAGAGTGGCGAGGTTACTACTGTGTAAGTAGTTGACCGAACGATAGCGAGTTTTTTGTTTTAACTCGACCGTTTGTTCCGCAAGAACTCGCGATTGTCTGGTCCGATTTTGATGAAATTAGGTACATCTTTCTTATTTAGAATTGAAGACACAACAGGTGAATCAAGAAGGATTTGACGGCATTAGAGATTAGGGTTCGACATAATCAGCTTTCCTCTTTAGAACAGACAGTCTACAATTGAACTTTGGTTTTGTGAACAAACACTGACAATGCTTTCTATGTTCTTGTCATGTTCACTTTCATTATCTAGTAACTAGGTACTTTTACTTCAGTAGCTTTAGTTAGTTTGTTTAATTGGAATCGTGGAATAAACATGTCTATGATATTAAGGAACTCTTCTAGCAGTGAAGGGTTAATTAAGCACTTTGGACGATCCAAATAATGTAATCAAAAAATAGTTCAATTCATATTTTCGAGGGATTTATCAAATTTGACATGGGAACTGTTGGGATCAGAGAGGATACCTGTGATATTCTGAAGTAGGTAATGCATGGTATGTACCGTATAGTATTAGACATAATACATACTAGTGTACATACTCTGGTTAGGATAAGACCTATACGTATATGTAATCTCTTTAGGACAGACAGTCTACAATTGAACTTTGGTTTTGTGAACAAACACTGACAATGCTTTCTATGTTCTTGTCATGTTCACTTTCGCTAGGTATCTGGTAACTAGGTATTTTTACTTCAGTAGCTTTAGTTAGTTTGTTTAATTGGAGTCGTGAAATATACATGTCTATGATATTAAGGAACTCTTCTACCAGTGAAGGGTTAATTAAGCACTGTGGACGATCCAAATAATGTAATCAAAAAATAGTTCAATTCATATTTTCGAGGGATTTATCAAATTTGACATGGGAACTGTTGGGATCAGAGAGGATACCTGTGATATTCTGAAGTAGGTAATGCATGGTATGTACCGTATAGTATTAGACATAATACATACTAGTGTACATACTCTGGTTAGGATAAGACCTATACGTATATGTAATCTAAGCGAGAAGTGTATCACACATGAACATCATTTTGACGAAGACTGCACTAATCAAAAATAAGGAGATTTAAAGAATACTTAATCGTAGATGGTGTTAAAGTTAAAGAAGCTCGTCTTCGTCTTCTATCAAGAGTCCACGACACGGAAAAGATTATAACGGAGAACTCAGAAGGAAATCAGAAACGTAAAAAAAAGAGCTCTAAAAGACAACGTCCTAGAAGAAGCTGTACGAAGTTTGTTTAGAATCCTAACTGATGGAATCAGCAGACATGTCAGCAAGGGCAAAGATGTCCGAAACAACGTGATTGTACAACTTGCAGAGATGGAAGAAGTTTCTACTTCTCATGGCTCGAGACTACTGATGAAACACGTTGATGAAGTAAACCTGATATAAAACAAAGAGGTTACATAAAAAATCTTGCCAACACTTTGCATGGGGATTCTCTCATTATTCTTGTATAGATCTCACCACTTTGTGAATTCTCAAAGTGACGCTCCGACCCTCTTTCTCTCAGCACAATTACCAGCGAACAATACTTCAATACTTTTTTTCTTTCTCTCCATAATATCAAAAGTTCTCATCAATTAACGATATGCATGCAATATTTCCTCCTGTGAATCTAGGTATGATGTGTTGTGTTTATATTTATATTTATTAATATGTCTCCTTATTCTACGGGTATGTCTGTCCGCATGTAAGTATATTTGTGCATTTAGGATTGAACTGAATAATAAACCTATGCCCTGACTATTCCCGGTATTATCACACGCGTACAAGCATAAACATAATAGACAGTCAATGTGTGGCCCAGTTAGAAATTAATTCCTCCACGATAATTTGTGTTTTCCTTCAGATAGCAGGTCCCATCATTCAAATTATGTTGTAAACTCTAGGCGTACAACAAATAGACACAAACAATATGATGTGTACAATAATGTAATTACGTTGACTGACGCAATAACAGTACCTGGATGGAGAGTACTCGAGTGTACTTGGACATAAACAAGACATGTGACAGCTTGGAAAATATGGACTCGGAGAACGCCTACAACCAACTCAACAGCAATACCATTACCGAGAATCTTGTAACACCTATCCTGTCTTCCTTCTCTCTTCGATTTCGGGACGATAAGACCTTAGCAGTTACAGTTCCCTCTGTAAAACCTATTAAAAAAAAAAAAAAAAAAAAACTTAAACGGAATTTAAACTTTAAACACACCTTGTGGACCCGGACAACTGGTCAACTATATGATCAACAAATCACCAGGACGAAGTAGGTGAATACAGAGCAGGACTAGCAGTAAGTAATGAATTATCTATTTTTGCCAGAGCACCTAGTACTTGGCTTGTTAGCTTGGACGATAGCGCGCGCGTCTGCCTTGTAAGCGCTATGTCGCGGGTTCGATTCCCACCCGGGGCGGATTTTATCCTAAACAGGTCAGGTATGTTCTCGGAATGGCCAGCTTTCTCCTATCCTGTCTTCCTTTTCGCATTCAGGACGGTAAAACCTCTGTTGTTACAATTCCATCTATAAAACCTAAAAAAAAAACTTCTACTCCTCTCAACCTTTGCTTCTCGTTACTGAACAGAATGGAGTACGCGATATTATCATGAACGATCAGAAAACGAGGTACCTACATATGTATCTAAACTGAAATAATAACTGAGAGATTTTATAAATGACTGATTTTATACTGTGTCTTATGGCAACTCTTGTATTGTAGAGCAGTATATTAAATACTATATTTTATTTTTTTCTCTCATTGTGCGAACCTCTTTCGCTAAGTGGTCAAGACTGTCAAGAGCATTGTCTCTCTACCCTGAGGTGCTGGGTTCGAATCCCGGGCAGGGCGGAAATTTTTGACCAAACTTTTCAGTTCTTGAATAGGCATGGAATTGGAAATAAAAGAAAATGCCTTGAAGTGATGCAAAAGCGGTGCCGAGCTACATTTTTTTTTTTTTTTTAGGTAACATCATTGTACGAACGAATAACGAAAACTCCAAGTTTTTACGCGTTCCGTTGGTCCTCATTTTTCCTGCTCTATGACTTTGAAACATCACACAAGTAAGCGCAACTGATCTATTGTCTAGCTTCCGGTCAAACAATAACAAGGATGCTCTCAGGTGAGAAATAGAAAGAGCTTTTATCAGCAAGGTTGAGACACAAACACAAAGCTCCGACATTGACGTCAGCAGTTAAGGTGTAATGGAGAAAATAGACCACTACCGTAATGATCGATGAGCACAATAAATCTTTGAAATGAAAAGAAGAACACAATAGCTTTTACTCTTCACAGTTGGGGGAGGGGTTTTTTATTGTTTATTCAAACAGACATGTTTCACCATTGCTGGCATCATCAGTGGAAACAATTTGTCAATTTGTTCCTTTTTTGTTAGCTTTCTTTTTCTTATGTGCAATGTTTTACAGTTTACACTGATGATGCCAACAATGGTGAAACATGTCTGTTTGAATAAACAATAAAAAAAACTAAATCGTGAACTTTGACGTCACGGCATACGCCCCCGTAGGCGATGACGTCACATCAAATGTCCCGAGCAAAGCTCCCTCGCAGGCAACACATTAATGTGTTTATGGGTTTTGTGTGTCAATATTGACAACATTTTGATAGATTCTGACGTAACTTTGTGAAGATTCATCTTGAAAAGAAGAACACAAATTCGGTAACTCTTCACAGTTGGGGGAGGGGTTTTTTATTGTTTATTCAAACAGACATGTTTCACCATTGCTGGCATCATCAGTGTAAACAATTTGTCAATTTGTTCCTTTTTTTGTTAGCTTTCTTTTTCTTATGTGCAATGTTTTACAGTTTACACTGATGATGCCAGCAATGGTGAAACATGTCTGTTTGAATAAACAATAAAAAAAAACTTTACACTGATGATGCCAGCAATGGTGAAACATGTCTGTTTGAATAAACAATAAAAAAAACCCCTCCCCCAACTGTGAAGAGTAAAAGCTATTGTGTTCTTCTTGACAACATTTGTCAATGTTGACAGTATTATCAATTAAAATAAGGGTGAAATGGTCTTAATATTTGACAGTTTAATATTTTTTCTGTCTTTTTCTTTTCAGCAATTAAAATGGAGAATAATCAGAGAAGTCTCAACAACCATGAGATTCTCAATTTGCTGGACTATCTTGATGGTAATGAATCAGATGATTTGTTAGAAGATGAAGATGAAAACCAACTTCTTTGGAAGGAAACAACACCAAATCCAGAAGCAAATGATGATTTTGATAGCGTCGAGCACCTCATTCAACCCCATGCATTGGCATGTAACACAGTACGTGATGAGCCCTCAAGTCAGGAGCTACTTGATGCAATTTCTATTCAAGTACATGCAGCAGAGCAAATGTCACATGCAGCACATTTAGGTAATGAAGGAGACCCAGGTAATGGAGTTCCACCATCTAATGAAGTTCCTTCTGATGTATGGAGCACTAGTCCATACTTTAGGAAATCCTTGCCAAAATTTCAAGTTCAAGAAAATAGATTTTGAACAAATGAAGACCACTTTTCCTGATGCACACACATGATGCTAAGAAAGCCAAAAACTACGCAGCCATTCAAAGAATCAAAACCTCAATCGAGGAAAGACACCTGTTCCCTCACCCACCCACCAGGGTGGGAGATATGTCACAAGTAGGACCAAAGCTCATACCTCAGTTCGGCCATGCCTTTTCTACAAGTTTGGCCATGCCTCGGGATGAACTAGCAGGATTCCGGAGCGAAGCGACGGAATTCAGCTAGTGAGTTTATAAGATCAAGGAACGTTGCTCCTTGAAATTTGGAGTCCCAGAACTGAGGTCTCCGTTTTCGGTCTCTCGAAATTTTAGTCCTATTTTATTATCCGGAGGTTTTCCAGATTCGAAGGTTTTCCATAATCTTCAACTTCAACAATTACCTATTTACCTATCTATTCCAGGAGTCCCCCCACCTCGCTAAGCCCTAGCCTACGTTACGAGAAGATGATGGCTGTGTTTGGACATGATGGTTATCTCTGTACTACAGTACCTCAGATTAAGCAAGCTATGCAGAAGTGTTTACAGGTAAAAACACACAGACAGTATAGGGGCTTTTTTGTAATCCCGACATTTCCCTGGTTGATCCTGCCAGTAGTCATATGCTTGTCTCAAAGATTAAGCCATGCATGTCTCAGTGCAAGCCGTACGCGCTCGCGCGTCTAGGTGAAACCGCGAAAGGCTCATATTGACTGGACTCGGATAATTAGTGTTTTTTTTTTCAAACTGAATCAGGATTCGATGGATTCATTAGATTCGGATGAAAAAAATACTCCTTATGACACACCGCTCACACGAGCTTCTGAGGTAACTTCTAAGAGATCCCGTTCTTGGTATTTGTTTGATTTTCCAGACAACAACCAGACCCAGTCTGATCAACATTCTGATCAATCCATCTGCTGATCGCAAACCTCAAAACTTCTCCTGGCTCACAGAATCCAAGCTTTAGTGGACACAATCAGATAAAATGGTCCAACTATGATGACTATACCTGACTTACTAACATGATCTAAGCATCTAAGTTTATATTAACTCATTGGTAGACTTGGTGATGGGAAGCATGGGTGTATGGTGTAGTACGTAAGTCCAATTTAAACTTTGTTTATCATAAGGGGTATTTTAGGCTGATTAGGATAAAGTTCGCCCCGAGCGGTAATCAAACCCTCGACCTAGCGCAAATCATAATCCTGCGGCGCCTGCAATGTTCAGTCTGATTTTAATGTTTAAATGCAAATATGTAAAAAATGATGCAAATGAACAAATTACATTTACAATTATTATTATTATTTTTATTATTTATACAAATTTATTAGATCAACATATCATCGTATTATATTTTATATATTTTATTACTGGTTACCTTGTTTAGTTTTTAAGGAAAATAAATGTTCATTTTGTTAGAACACTTTAATAAATACAAATAAAAAAAATGTTCATTTATTTCGGGAATTATATTTTTATTAATCAATTGAAAATTTGGGTATTTCTTTTTTTTCTACATAGGTATTATAAGTTATATGTCAGAAATTCTGCATTGGAGTTTATCACAAAATAATGTGCGTTGAAATTTTAGACATTTTTAGCGTCATAAAACTATTCATTCCGATAATGTGGTGACTTGCTAAAACTATCCATGGATATTAATATTCGTGCTATTGTTGATTTCTTTGTAGATAAAACTCGGCCCAAGTTAGAATGGACGTATGTCAAGAAGTGGAGGGATTATCCAAACATTGTGGCCCTTACAAGATCCACCCTAATACCCCTTATATCAAGATGTGTGAAAGCGCCTGTGTATTTAGACCTTCGACTCTTACAAGCCACGCCGGTCATACGCTCATGAATACAAGAGCTGAGGGCAATTCTTGAAAGGGGTGGTGTTGTAGTTTACAAGCTACGAGTGAATTATGATTAATAAATTCCAACATTGCCCTTTTCAGGAATTAGCCCTGACGTCTTTCCCATTAGACCTCACGTTCCTTGTTGCAAGATTCAACAAAATAAAAAGTTAAATGTTACACAATATTGTATTTTTTTTGTTTAATAGTGAAAAAGTTGAAGTACAAAAATGTTTATTTGAAAAACTGAGGTAACATTAATTTTTGAAATACAAATATTTTGAAGAACAAAACCTTAAAATCGAACTTTGAACAAAATATCTCAAATAATTAAAGTTGTGTTTAAATTAATAAAAATGCACTTCCTACGTCCAGTGTCGAAGAATGTGTTATTGGATTTTAAATATTTGGTAAGGAAAACTTCGTTCAAATGGAGTTTGAACGAAGAGTTTGAACGAAGTGACTTCTAAGGTTTAAATCTACGATTTCGCATTTAGCTTGTCTGTTTCTTTCGCTATAACTCTCAAATGGTTTGGCCTGATTTTGGGCCATGGGTTCGATTCGCGCCCTGGGTGGATATCCTAAACATATAAAATCCACCCAGGGCGCATACGTTCTCGGAACGGCTGGCTTTCTTCTATCCTGTCTTCCTTCTCTCTTCGCTTTCGGGACGATAAGACCATAGCAGTTACAGTTCCCTCTATCAAACCTTTAAAATGATATTTTGAGGGAAGTAAGTTTCTCATTATTAAGTAGTAAAACTTAAGTAAAAAGTAAGTAAGTTTCTTACTAGTGTTTGTACACCTATCCACTAATATACTATTCAAAGTCCACTATTGTTTCAGATGCCTCAGTCTTGCTTCTACTCCTCTCAACCTTTGCTTCTTAATCACTTGGAGGGTTTCAGCAGCCATGATAAATATGTAAGTTCTGTGGGTCAACTTTGAAACAAGAACCAAATATTATTTATATTAATACCACAAAAAACTCATGTATTTTGGTAATTTATAATAATTTCATAAAAATATTCCATCGCCAGGCTGTAGAGAAGATGATTCAGGATGAGTCGGTGCCTTTGAATTACTACGCGGCTATTCATGCTGTACAAGTGAGCATTCCGGACAACTGTATTATTGTAGGTGAAGGAGCCAATACAATGGATATAGGTAAGACTAGCTCTAGTCCCGTGCTTTGCTATAGAGAATAATGTTGCCCGGTGCTCCGGAATACAATCCCTTGGGGTTTTTAGTCTTTTATCAATGGAGCAGTTGTATTTGGGTAAAAATTATTAATAAAATGTCGATTCCTACGTGAAAAAGTTCTGAAGACTCCAAATTTGAAGTCAAAACTCCAAAAATGTGTCTTCAAAAGGTCGAACGTCAGATTATAAAAATGCGCAGAAACGCATGTGCACAAACACCCTGCAAGGGAGCTTTGCTCGGGACAGTTAATGTGACGTCATCGCGTACGGGAGTGTACGCCGTGACATAAATGAGATTTACCGGTATATTTTAAATCAATTTATCTCGGGATCTAGTCGTCGCGTTGAAGAAAAAGATTCCCTAGTTCCTCATTTTTTTCTGCTCTTTGAATTTGAGACCTCGCCTAAGACAGCTGAGTAAACGGAACTGGTCTATTATATCATGCAAACAGAAGGTGACTTCTTTTTCAGAATATCATTCCCTAAACCTATTCCAAATTTGTATACTCTGAAATTTATTCTCATTAAATTTTATTTTTACCTGCTGTTTTATTCCATTCCGCAGGCAGATCCCTGCTGCTGAACAATCTACCGCGCCATCGTCTAGATGCAGGTACGTTCGGTACAATGGGTGTAGGGCTAGGCTTTGCCCTAGCCGCTGCCCTATACTGTAACCACTACGCCCCTGGTAAACGCGTTGTATGTGTTCAGGGAGATTCAGCGTTCGGATTCTCAGGCATGGAGCTGGAGACTTTGGTGCGCTATAGACTACCTGTGATCCTGGTCACAAATGGTACTCGTCTTCTTCTTCTTCTTCTTCTTCTTCTTCTTCTTCTTCTTCTTCTTCTTCTTCTTCTTCTTCTTCTTCTTATTCGTCTTCTTCTTCTTCTTCCTCGACTTCTCCCGTGTTTAGTCCGGGTCGGCGTTTTTCGTCAGCCTTTCAGTCAGCCCTAGCTTCCCGTCAGGGGCAGATTTTATCCTAAACAGATAAGGTTCTTTCTCGGAACGGCTGGCTTTCTCCTATTCCCTCTTCCTTCAATATTCGCTTTCGGGACGATGAGATCTTGTTACAATTCCGTCTTAGTTGGTTTGATAGGTAGCGCGCCTGACTTGTAAGTGCTCATTTGCAGATTCGATTCTCGCCCAGAGTGAACCTTACCCCAAACAGATAAGGTTCAAAATTGGAAAGGCTGGCGATGTTCTATCTGGATCTCTTCTTTTCGATTTTGGTACGATAGGACCTCCGTTGTTACCGCAGAGGGGAGTGTAAGTTCCCTCTATGAATATCAAGCATAGTGACTTCCAAAAAAACTAAATATATGAAAGATAACATAATAATGGTAGAAATTGCCCCAGGCAAAATTTATCCTAAACTGATAAGGTTCGTTGTTGGTTCTGGAAACGACTGGGTTTCTTCTATCCTTTACTCTTCGATTTAGGGACAATTAAGACCTTAACAGTTACAGACACCTCTATCAAACCTTTCTTCTCCTTCGCCTTTTCCCATGTTCAGATGGGATCGGCGTTTGTCGTCGGACTCTCAATCAGCTTTAGAGTGATCGCTTTGAGGCCTTCTCGGAACGGCTGGCTTTCTCCTATCCTGTCTTCCTTCTCTCTTCGATTTCGGGACGATTAGACCTTGGCAGTTACAGTTCCCTGTACCAAACCTCTTAAAAATAATAATCTTCTTCTTCACCTTTTCCCATGTTCAGATGTGGTCGGCCTCTCAATCAGCTTTAGAGTGGTCACTTTGAGGCCAACTGGTTTTGGCTAAAACAAAATTTTCCGAGTGGGATGCCCTTCGCACTCAACCTTCGCTATTGATAGAGCGTGAGGAAATTTGGACCAGTCTACGCCCTGTTTATAGTCCGCTAGCTAGACGCTGATCTACTCTCTGTTTATTGTCCCTCAGCCAGACTTAGTTCCTCAAAAATAGGAATTATGATTAATAAATTCCAACATTGCCCTTTTCAGGAATTAGCCCTGACGTCTTTCCCATTAGACCTCACGTTCCTTGTTGCAAATAAAAAGTTAAATGTTACACAATATTGCATTTTTTTGTTTAATAGTGAAAAAGTTGAAGTACAAAAATGTTTATTTGAAAAACTGAGGCCACATTAATTTTTGAAATACAAATATTTTGAAGAACAAAACCTTAAAATCGAACTTTGAACAAAATATCTCAAATAATTAAAGTTGTGTTTAAATTAATAAAAATGCACTTCCTACGTCCAGTGTCGAAGAATGTGTTATTGGATTTTAAATATTTGGTAAGGAAAACTTCGTTCAAATGGAGTTTGAACGAAGTGACTTCTAAGGTTTAAATCTACGATTTCGCATTTAGCTTGTCTGTTTCCTTCGCTATAACTCTCAAATGGTTTGGCCTGATTTTGGGCCATGGGTTCGATTCGCGCCATGGGTGGATTTTATCCTAAACATATAAAATCCACCCAGGGCGCATACGTTTTCGGAACGGTTAGCTTTCTTCTATCCTGTCTCTCTTCTCTCTTCACTTTCGGGACGATAAGACCTTAGCAGTTACAGTTCCCTCTATCAAACCTTTAAAATGATATTTTGAGGGAAGTAAGTTTCTCATTATTAAGTAGTAAAACTTAAGTAAAAAGTTGGTAAGGAAAACTTCGTTCAAATGGAGTTTGAACGAAGTGACTTCTAAGGTTTAAATCTACGATTTCGCATTTAGCTTGTCTGTTTCTTTCGCTATAACTCTCAAATGGTTTGGCCTGATTTTGGGCCATGGGTTCGATTCGCGCCCTGGGTGGATATCCTAAACATATAAAATCCACCCAGGGCGCATACGTTCTCGGAACGGCTGGCTTTCTTCTATCCTGTCTTCCTTCTCTCTTCGCTTTCGGGACGATAAGACCATAGCAGTTACAGTTCCCTCTATCAAACCTTTAAAATGATATTTTGAGGGAAACTTTAAAATGATATTTTGAGGGAAGTAAGTTTCTTACTAGTGTTTGTACACCTATCCACTAATATACTATTCAAAGTCCACTATTGTTTCAGATGCCTCAGTCTTGCTTCTACTCCTCTCAACCTTTGCTTCTCGTTACTGAACAGAATGGAGTACGCGATATTATCATGAACGATCAGAAAACGAGGTACCTATCTAAACTCACACAACTTTAATTATTTGAGATATTTTGTTCAAAGTTCGATTTTAAGGTTTTGTTCTTCAAAATATTTGTATTTCAAAAATTAATGTTACCTCAGTTTTTCAAATAAACATTTTTGTACTTCAACTTTTTCACTATTAAACAAAAAAAATACAATATTGTGTAACATTTAACTTTTTATTTTGTTGAATCTTGCAACAAGGAACGTGAGGTCTAATGGGAAAGACGTCAGGGCTAATTCCTGAAAAGGGCAATGTTGGAATTTATTAATCATAATTCCCTCGTAGCTTGTAAACTACAACACCACCCCTTTCAAGAATTGCCCTCAGCTCTTGTATTCATGAGCGTATGAACGGCGTGGCTTGTAAGAGTCGAAGGTCTAAATACACAGGCGCTTTCACACATCTTGATATAAGGGGTATTAGGGTGGATCTTGTGAGGGCCACAATGTTTGGATAATCCCTCCACTTCTTGACATACGTCCATTCTAATTTGGGCCGAGTTTTATCTACAAAGAAATCAACAATAGCACGAATATTAATATCCATGGATAAATAAAACTAAAATAATTATCGAGGAATAATTATTTAATTAAGAATCTTCATTAATTAAAATTAAAAATTTTTAAAAGACAATTTGAGATTCGACATTCAACTGGTGGTAATATTTGGTGAGCTTTCGAGAATACTCAGATTCTCATCATCAGACCAAAATCGCGAGAGAGATGTTCACTCTACGAGCGCTGGAGTTGTATCCATGGATAGTTTTAGCAAGTCACCACATTATCGGAATGAATAGTTTTATGACGCTAAAAATGTCTAAATTTCAACGCACAAACTTTTGTGATAAACTCCAATGCAGAATTTCTGACATATAACTTATAATACCTATGTAGAAAAAAAAAGAAATACCCAAATTTTCAATTGATTAATCTTATATTATAAGAATAAAAATATAATTCCCGAAATAAATGAACATTTATTTTGACCTCAGATTTGGATTTTTCACAACTTTTTACGTAGGAATCGACCTTTTATTAATAATATTTTCCTAATTGCAACTCCTCCATTCTCTCTAAAAAAAATATTAAAAAAAAAACGTATTTCTTTTGCAGGCAGTGGACAAGGAAGGTCGTCCAAAGCTGGACGAGATATTCAGTACGTGTTCGGATCTAATGCTATCTATCCTGCGTCATCCGGTCCCCATCCTAGCTATAATATCGGGAGTAGCGGCCGCTGCTGGATGTCAGTTAGTAGCTACCTGTGACCTGGCCATCGCCACCACTGCCAGCAAGTTCTCTACTCCGGGGTACGTGGGTTCGAGCATGAAAAATCACATTTTCACTCAATTTTTAAACGAAGTGAATTTGAATCTAACTCTTTACATGAAAAAATAAAATAAATGTTTTTTTTTTGTGTTATTATATCACAACTTTTGGTGCTCACTGCAGCATTGTAGAACATATTGGTCAGTACGTGTTCGGATCTAATGCTATCTATCCTGCGTCATCCGGTCCCCATCCTAGCTATAATATCGGGAGTAGCGGCCGCTGCTGGTTGTCAGTTAGTAGCTACCTGTGACCTGGCCATCGCCACCACTGCCAGCAAGTTCTCCACTCCGGGGTACGTGGGTTTGAGCAGGAAAAATTATATTTTCACTCACTTTTTAAACGAAGTGAATTTGAATCTAACTCTTTACTTGAAAAAATAAAATAAATGTCTAAATATGAAAATAACTTTTACTCTTCACTGGTTATTTTCATATTTAGATAATTAAAGTCTACCATCAATAAAATAAATGTCGTTTTTTTTTTGTGTTATTATATCACAACTTTTGGTGCTCACTGCAGCATTGTAGAACATATTGCAATAATCCAGCTCCCAATTTTTACCTACCATGCTGGCACTGGTCGCTATGCGCATTTATATTGCATATAGCTACTCATTTTCCTCACGAGGCCGACTGGGCCCCAATGGCCAGTCACGGAATCAATCACTTGCATATATGATACATTTTTTTTTTAATAATCCAGCTCCCAATGTTTACCTACCATGCTGGCACCGGTCGCTATGCGCATTTATATGTCATAGCTACTCATTTTCCTCACGAGTGATGTACCAGGGGTGATGAGTGGATGCTCCGAATTTTCGGAGTCTGTCCTACAGTCAAGGAGTCCATCAGCGTAACACACAGACAGGAAATTTTTCCAACACTATATCTGGATTCTCTGATGACTAGGGGAAGGATAACTAACGTACCTACACAAAAAGCCCAGTCTGAGGCTTAGGTGTAGGAGCAAACAGCCCCAAAAGTTGCGTTAAGCTTATACGAATTTACGAAGGATACATTACTAAAAATATCATGATTATTAACAACGTACAACAGATGAAAGTAAACTTTTATCTATATGAAGCAGACTAGATCTGTTGCTTTCTTGGGCTCCGTAACAAATTTCCTTTCTGTTTCAGGGCTCGTCACGGCATATTTTGCTCGACCCCAGCTGTAGCTTTAACACGCAAAGTACCACTAGGTGTTGTTAGATCCATGACTATCACTGGTATCCCTATATCTGCTCAGGATGCTTACAATGCGGGTCTTATTACCAGAGTGGTGTCTTCTAACGAGGAGTTAGGTGAGATCTGAGATCTGAGATATGACTCGCTGCTAACCTGCCTCGGTGGTGTAGTGGCTCGGTGGTGTAGTGGTCAAGACGCTCGCCTGGTAAACAGGAGGGCGTGGGTTCAATCCCACCCGAGGTCTGAAATTTTATTCTCAATATAATTTGAGAATTGGACCTCAGTAATAGTAGTAGAATACTGTTGGAGTAAAGGGACTTTTCAGTCCTATGCGAGCAGTATAAATAAGACTATTATTATTACCATCCTCTCGGAAGCGAAGAGAGAAGGAAGACAGGATAGGGGAAAGCCAGCTGTTCCGAGAACAATCCTTATCTGTTTAGGATAAAATCCATCCCGGGCGGTAATCGAACCCACGACCTAGCGCTTAAAAGGTATCTTTGTCGTAGCATGCCCACCCCGTAGTATGCGTATGCCTCTCATCAGATGGGTGAGAAGAGACACAGTACTTCCCATTTATGTGCTGGGTCAACACGAGAACACCAGAAAGTAACCCGTTTAAATAATTGCAATCGACATTTGCGAATGCAGATTTTTCTGTCTAGGAATCAAACCCGAGATCTTCTGCCTGGCAAGTTTACATACTGATGGAATATTTGTCTCTGATTACAGAAAGTGAAACCAAAGTCCTCACGAGTGCAATTCTAGAGAACAGCAGATCTGTATTGACGCTGGGTAAACAGTTCTTGTATCAACAAATGAGCTTGAACATTGAAGAGGCTTATAGGTGAGTGAAATTACTTCTAATTAAATACCTCTACAAGTACTTGAAAACGGCTACTTTCTCTGTGGCGTGGTCAAACTTGGCGGAGCGGAGCGCTACCCAGCACAACTCCTTAATACACGCCAGCCTAGTTTGCTTGGAAGGTATCGCGCCTGCCTTGTAAGCGCTAGGTGGCAGGTTCGATTCCTGCCCGGGGCTAATTTTTTTTCTCAAGCAGATATGGTTCGTAGTCAGCCTAGTTTGCTTGGTTGGTAGCGCGCCTGCCTTGTAAGCGCTAGGCCGCGGGTTCGATTCCCACCCGGGGTGGATTTTATCCTGACCGGATGATTTCCTTTTCGGACTTTGTTTGAGTTTGAAAAATGTAAGTTTTCAATATCGTAAGCTCCTTCATTTCTCTTATGAGTCTTGTATTGTTTTCACCATGTGTGCTTCTTTTCTGAGGTTTAGACCTAAGTAATCCCATTTAGATTTTCAGATTATTTCTCTCGGAACGGCTGGCTTTCTCCTATCCTGTCTTCCTTCTCTCTTCGATTTCGGGACGATTAGACCTTGGCAGTTACAGTTCCCTGTATCAAACCTCTTAAAAATAATAATCTTCTTCTTCTTCTTCACCTTTTCCCATGTTCAGATGGGGTCGGCGTTTGTCGTCGGCCTCTCAGTCAGCTTTAGAGTGATCGCTTTGAGGCCAACTGGTTTTGGCTAAAACAAAATTTTCCGAGCGGGATGCCCTTCGCACTCAACCTTCGCTATTGATATAGCATGAGGAAATTTGGACTAGTCTACGCCCTGTTTATAGTCCCCTTAGGCCGCGGGTTCGATTCCCGCCCGGGGCGGATTTTATCCTGATGGGATAATGTTCGTTCTCGGAACGGATGGCTTTCTCATATCCTGTCTTCCTTCTCTCTTCGATTTCGGGACGATAAGACCATAGCATTTACAGTTCCCTCTGTCAAAACCTCTTAAAAAAAAAAAAATATATAGCCCCCTAGCTAGACGCTGATCTACTCTCTGTCTATAGTCCCTCAGCCAGACTTAGTCCCTCAAAAATAATAATAAAAAAAAAAAATTAAAAAAAAAA
>NW_007377998.1:130949-174329 GCF_000475195.1 Diaphorina citri | reverse complement strand
TGATTATGCTTGAAAAGATGAAAAGAAACTGAAAATTCTTATGTAGGTACTTCTTAATTTCAATGGTGTTACTGATAAGATTCAATAAAAAAGAGACAATAATAGCCGTTTTCGTAGATTTCCAAGGCACTTACGATACCATCTGGAGATGCAAATTGTTTGAAAAATGAGAAAAATGGGAATTGCTGGGAACATGTTTCAATGTACCTATCACAAATTTCATCACGCAGAGATTCTGCGCAACACGATATGAAAACGTCATCTCAGGATACAAGCAAACTAAAGCCGGTCTCCCACAAGGCGCAGTCCTCAGCACGACGCTTTTTAACATCTTTATCAACGATCTCCTAATAAAACTAGAGAAAACAGGAGTGAATGTGGCGGCCTTTGTCGATGATATAGTCATATGGAGTTCCCAAAGAAAACAGAATTCCTCAGCACGACGCTTTTTAACATCTTTATCAACGACCTCCTAATAAAACTAGAGAAAACAGGAGTGAATGTGGCGGCCTTTGCCGATGATATAGTCATATGGAGTTCCCAAAGAAAACAGAAAATCGGTTGCCTGAAAAACAAAATGGAATCTGCTCTTAAGGTCCTTAAAAAATGGTGTGCAGAAAATCTAATGATCATCAATGAAGACAAAACAAAGTACCAAGTTTTCTCACTAGCAAGGAAAATGGAACCCATCAAAATAAAGTATAACAATAAATATCTAAAAGAAGCGGACGAATCAAAATACCAGGGTATTACTTTTGATAGAAAGATAAATTGGAATAAACAGAAACACGTTGAAAATACAACCCACAAGGCTAGAAGCTGATCAACACCAAATATCCTCTAGAATACTCTAGCTAGATCAATGACTACACATATTCACTGATGGATCAATGCAAAACCCTGATGATGGAGATGGAGCCGGAATATCTTGCGATTTATTCTCATCTATAAAGGACTAGGTGTATCACTAACTTCGACGGTGAAGTGGGACACGTTGAAAATACAACCCACAAGGCTAGAAACCGATTTAAACTCCTTAAAAGATTGGCCGGTACAAAATGGGGGTGTTCAAGGAAAGCGCTCAACACTACAAATATAACTCTTGTATAAAACCTACCCTCACATATTGTGGCGAGATAATGATCATGGCAAATGAAACAAATAAAACCAAGTACGAAAGAGTTCAGAATGAAGCGTTAAGACTAAGTACAGGGGCGGTAAAAACAACACCCATAAACGCAATGTACGCCCTTACGAACACCAAACCAATTATGAAAACACTTGAACAACAGGCACTTATCCAGTTTGAGAAAATCGCAAGACTACCAACTTCAAAATACTGGATACACAACGAAAAATCAAATACCCTAAAGATCCAGTCAGGCTTTATCCAAAAAGTAGCTGAAATCAAGAATATCTTTAATATCCCAAGCAAAATTGAACATCTAAACCCCGTCATCAACCCAATTGAAAGCTTTGAAATAGATCACTCACTCCCTGACCATCGAAGACAACTTCAGGAAACAAGATGTTGCTCCATCAGTAGCAAAAGTAAAAGCATTAGAGCTTCTCAGCATATGTGCACACATATGAGCCACCTTCTTTTTTACAATGATTTTCTCTTAAATGTCTGAAAAATAATAACAAAAATTAAAAAACAAAATTTCCAGTCTTTTGGGCACACAGTTAAAAATATTAACTGAACCTCAGCACCATGCCAGTTAGAAAAACCCTGTACATTCCCCTACTTTAGCGTCAATGCTGCGTCTTAAATCCCTGATCAATGGCTACACATATTCACTGATGGATCAATGCAAAACCCTGATGATGGAGCTGGAGCCGGAATATCTTGCGATTTATTCTCATCTATAAAGGACTAGGTGTACCATTAACTTCGACGGTGAAGTGGAGAAAAAAATGTTTTGTAATTTCTCCACTAGATGTCGTCATGTTTGTTGAATTTCCACATTTTACCCCCACTCCTGACGCAGAGTGAACATCAAGTTGACGCCACATTGATGCAGCGTAGGAATGAAAAACAGACCTTTTCTAAACTTGTTATGTCTGCAATAACTTAATAAAAACTTGAATTTCTTCTCCCCTTAATTGAATTGACTTTCCCATGTAAGGTATGCCAAAAAATTGACAGACAGCCTGCTGGGTTGTCACTTGTTGTAGGTAATGTTAATTTCTCTGGTATTTTTGGATTTGTGTATTTTACCTTAGAAAGAGGTGTAGATATTTGAACTCAGTGCCTCTGCAATACTGACAGAACTTCCAAGCTGGAGCTATGTGAAACTTTGATATTTCTTCCATTACCTATGTGGACAAATCACAGAGTCGGCAGATTTAGCAGCCCTGTATTGATAAGAGTTCAGGAGAGCAAGATCCCCTCATTTTCTGAAAAGAAATAATAAAGGAATGGTAGGTACAACCCCAAAACTCACTGATCACGGAACTTCATTTTATCGTTTTAATTAATTTATTTTTTAATTTTAGCTGATTAGCTACTTAACCTAAAGTTAAAAGTTCTGAAAATGATTCTGATTTCTGAAACAAAAAACCAATCAACCACCTGATAAGGGACGAGGTGGAGAACGGGGATTTAAGGGGGATGCAATGTTGCCACTTAAGTCACGTTGCCAGATGAAAAAGATCGGAAAATCCGTACAAAAAAATTTCCGTACGTTTCTCCTGCTCATCTGGCAACACTGATCAACTTGTCAAGCAAAAAGCAAAGCATCACAACTTCACAACAAACGAGTTACGATACGAGAAGAAAAAAAAAGCAAAAAGTAAAGCAAAAAGCAAACTGCTAACTGCAAAAAGAAAAACAGTCAAACAGTCATCCTCCATCCTCCTCCAAAAGTTCCGGCTTACTAAACTAAACCGGGTTTAGTGATAAAGACAACATCATCGCAAAATATTAGGACGCGAGGAGGAAAATGACCTGATAGTCAATTCCCAGCATTTGATACCAACCAACCATATTGATGTAGTTATAATATATCGAAATTTTTCAACACCCTTAAAAAGTATAAACAAAAGTTGAGAATGCTTACCAGAAAAGACTTGGAAGGCATGGGGGCTTTGACCTCCCAATATTTGAGTTCTGCATTGAGAACCTGACCCATGATAGACAAGAGCTTGAGCCGAATATCGCGGATATGATCTCGAATTCTATCACTGACATTGTGTAGATGTGAGAGTGGTGCGTTCTCTCCTAACAAACCTGAAACAGTGAAACAAAACAATCAATCTACTTACAGGGAACATAAGCATGTGTGAGACACATCCTATCACTGACATTGTGTAGATGTGAGAGTGGTGCGTTCTCTCCTAACAAACCTGAAACAGTGAAACAAAACAATCAATCTACTTACATACAGGGAACATAAGCATGTGTGAGACACATTGTATATCAAGAATATTTTTAAAAATTATTGGATCAAAAATATTTGCTTCATTTGCATGCAAACCAGCCATTGCAGATTCGTATAAGCTAAACCCGACTTTTAGGGCTGTTTGCCCCTACACCTAAGCCTCAGAGTGGGTTTTTAGTGTACGCAGAGACTTACCTTCAAAGTGAACCACAACAAATGGAATGAGGTACAATATCAACTGGAGAGCCCTTAGTGCCAGTGCCAGATTGTAGGTGGTTATCTTCTTGAGTCCTGTCTTATCCGATACTGCCTCCCCTCCTAGTACGAGCTTACAGCTGAGGGAGTTGAAAATCTGAATGAGATCCCCAATGTAGCGAGGTAAGATATGCGTGACCAGAGTTATCTCTTCAGCTCGAGAGCAATACTCGGAGATCATCGAGATCAGAATGAGGACAGTTCTGGAATACAAAAAGAATACAACAATCTCACAACTGGTATTGCTTATGTTGCTGATTTGCTGATATTAGAATAGTTGACGTAATAATAAATAATTATATTGTGAGCTATTGAAGAATAGATTGTGGGCCATGAAATAATTTTCTTTGGTAATCAGTGAAATCATAATCACAGGTAAATAATAATGACTCACCCTATCACAGCATACTTTTCATTGTTCACCTCCAGATATTGTTTGCTGCTAGATGAGGAGAGCTTGTTACTAGTGAAGCAGCCATGGTTGATTATATTGCCCAGCAAGGCCTCCAGTTCACAGGGAACGTCCGCTTTTCTCCAGCTTTCACTTTCCAGAATCATTTCCAGCCTTGACCTTTGCTCTGCATGATATCGCTGCATCAACTTGATAGCTTCGGACTTGAAAGCCAACTTGAGAATCATGGCAATGTTATTACTATTCGGAGGCAGAATTCTCTCACAAATTTGAGACAAAGAGTTCACGTAACCTGCGCAGAAATGAAGAAAAACGCCAAATAAATAGAATTACCCTGTGCCCCAAAGGCTCTTTTTTTAGTGAATTTTAAAGTTCACTAAACCTCTAGTTTTCCACAGTTCACTTAATCAAAGAGTTCACGTAACCTGCGCAGAAATGAAGAAAAACGCCAAATAAATAGAATTACAATTACCCTGTGCCCCAAAGGCTCTTTTTTAGTGAATTTTAAAGTTCACTAAACCTCTAGTTTTCCACAGTTCACTTAACCACTATAGTTAGGTAATTTCTACAAAGAAAAACTTTCCAGCATACCTTGCAGTTCAGTCAAATGGTTGAGGCTTGCTTTCTCTGACAGCCAATGTCCTGCAGATTTGGGACCACTTTCTTCTTTACTCTCGTTGTAGTATGTGACACTAGACTTGGACAGCAGGTAGGCACATCGGTTTAAAGCATATTGACAAGTAGAACATAGAACCTGATCCACTTTGCCTCTGGCCTCATGGTTATCTGAAGGTATAGCTCCCATCATGACATCACATGTTGCTTTGATACGCAATAACAAGAGACCTGGGAAACGAGATGAAAAATTTTTGTATACTTAAAAGGGAAAATTTGTATACTTAACTAACATGGAAAACTATAGACTCGTATGTTCAATGGTCGCCACATACGTTCAGCATCAACAGAAGGATCCATCCTACTTTGAATTCTAATAATGGTTTGACCAACCCCTCACCCTACTAGTTTTTTTTTTCAGTTTACTACTAGTTTTTTTTTTCAATTCAATTGATTTATTATTATTACTTTTAAATCAATGTTTCATAAATAAAAGATATTATATGTATAAAAAGGTGTTTTCCCTAGTTACCTAAAGAGTGAGTGCAGTTCTTTAGCAAGTGGAGCCATTCAAGTATATTCAAGTATTTGATTTGATCATCCAATGATGTGAGCTCACTAGAGTGATTAGTTTGGAACGAGAAATTAGAACTGGACACAATTTCTATTGCACAGGATTTGATGATAGCTTTGATGGCAGAGTCCACTTCCTTCCTATAGATGTTCAGAAATTCCAAACTTTCCTGCTTCAATAAACCTAGGGACAAAAGAGTGAAAATTAATAAGTTTCTCTATCTAGTCTATCTCCTATGATCTATGAAAACTTCACTTAATTTACATACTTGGTTGTGATATTGGAAAATGATTTAATTCGTTTTAATCCCCATTTTTTTCACCACAAAGCACCAAAGAATATCACCTAACTTGAAAATCCTGATAACTATTTAATTATACAAGTTTGGACTTACCTAATACAATACACACTAACTTTTCACTTTCAATGACATGCAAGCACATACTTGGTTGTGATATTGGAAAATGATTTAATTCGTTTTAATCCCCATTTTTTTCACCACAAAGCACCAAAGAATATCACCTAAATTGAAAATCCTGATAACTATTTAATTATACAAGTTTGGACTTACCTAATACAATACACACCAACTTTTCACTTTCAATGACATGCAAATCAGTTTCAGTCAAAGGTCTATTGAGATCAGTACTAACAAATCGCTCAAACTCCTGTATCATCAATGTGTCTATCATTTTGGTCATCTCCTTGAGTTCAGATAATAAGTGTCGAAAACTTTGGATGCCATATAGTTCACTATTCAGAATGTCTTTGGTTTTCTCTATTAACTCCAGAGCAGCCACATAGTTTGGTGTTGATAGATATATCTGTATAGTAGGCTGAGTCTGCAGAATGGATGACATGAGACGTAATTTTTCTAGAGCTTTGCATTGATTACTACGTTGTTTTTCTTTCTGTATAAGTTTCAATGATGTTTTCACTTGGGTCTCATCAATGTTTTTAAGTTTACATCGTAGATTTTTCACCTGTACTATGGTTTGACCAAGTTGTTCCATGATAGTATCATGTGAACTCATTGCATGAAAAAATGCATCACTTTTGTTGGCTACTTGAATTGCAATTTGTACTTCCACAATATCCAGGTAGTGACTGAGTTTTTCTTGTAAGAGTTTGCTGGAGTTGTGATAGGAGGGAGGAGAACTGGATAAGGCAATATCACATTGGTTATGTACTGGATGAGAGGAACCCTGCTGCTGCTGCTCCTCCTCCTGATGGTATTGAGGGAAAACTATGCTGAATGTTTCCAAGTTACTTAACTTGAAATCTGATTTCAAATAAATCTTGGGAATCTCAGAGAGGTCAAAGTGGGTATAGTTTTTACTAGAAGATGAAAAGTTCAAGTTGGACAGTATGGATGTTTCTCCAGGACTATCTATCGAATTTGATGTTTCTGAAATTTAGACAAATAATTATTACTGAAGTAGATTACACCATTTGGCAATTTATAAGGAAGTAGAGAAAGACATAAGTAAACTAGCAACATAATTAAATACAGGAGGGGCTTGCTATGACACAGACAACATGAGTCTTATTTAGCAGTTGATTCATTACTACAAAATATTTTTTTCAGAAAAAAAAAACTCACCTGAGAGTCTTGATCTTCTTTTACACCTCTTTGAAATTTTCTTCAAATAATTATCAAAATGGTGTTTGGAAATTTCTGGTAGGTAAGATGGAGCAGGAACATTATGCAACTCGACAAAATGATCTCCCCAGGTTTTGGTAAATAAGTCTTTCTGTTTTCCTTTGCTTGGATCATTGAGTACTGCAGGAAGATTTTGACTAGCACTATAAATGTTCCAGGCTGAGCTTGGAAGCTTTTCATTATCAGTAGACGTATTGGTGTTGCTCATGGCATGATGTTTGTAAACATGTTTTTCATAATCATTGTCATTTACTCCTTCTATAGGCAGTGAACTACACACATTATTCTCAGCATATGTGCACACATATGAGCCACCTTCTTTTTTACAATGATTTTCTCTTAAATGTCTGAAAAATAATAACAAAAATTAAACAAAATTTCCAGTCTTTTGGGCATACAGTTAAAAATATTAACTGAACCTCAGCACAATGCCAGTTAGAAAAAGCCTGTACATGAGGCTATCTAACCAAGTGTAGGGACATATTACTTAGAGAGTTTTTGCAAACCAAAATTACTTACTCTCCGTTAATTGAACTCTTGAGCATTATTTGCCTGAGACTCATTACTGCACATGTGTGCCTGTATTTGAGAGATAAATTAATGTTAAGTAATTCATTTTACATTTCATGATATTTTCTTCATATTAGTGCCACCTTAATTTTTGACAGTAGAATGAAAACAACATATTTATGTTTGTTTTGAAAATTTTGTTCTTCTTGGTTTTAGGTCTGTTTTTCATTCCGACATGGGTGCGATGCAAACCCGACGTGAAGTGACGCATGTTTTTCATTCCACTTCCCCTACTTTAGCGTCAATGCTGCGTCTTAAATCCCTGATGCGAGTCTCAAATAGCTTCAGGTTCCGCCATATTGTAATTGTATTGAGGGAAATGAAAAAATGTTTTGTAATTTCTCCACTAGATGTCGTCATGTTTGTTGAATTTCCACATTTTACCCCCACTCCTGACACAGAGTGAACATCAAGTTTTGATGCCGCATTGATGCAGCGTAGGAATGAAAAGAATTTCCACATTTTACCCCCACTCCTGACACAGAGTGAACATCAAGTTTTGATGCCGCATTGATGCAGCGTAGGAATGAAAAACACTTCAGCTCGAGAGCAATACTCGGAGATCATCGAGATCAGAATGAGGACAGTTCTGGAATACAAAAAGAATACAACAATCTCACAACTTTGCTGATTTGCTGATATTAGAATAGTTGACGTAATAATAAATAATTTCAAAACCTTTGCAGTTTCAAGTGGCGTTAAACGCTTAAAGCCAAAATCATGAACTAATACTGACGATTCTAACAAAAATTTAACGTAAAACTATTGTTACAGCGTAGAAATTTTACTATCGTCATGTTCCATGTAAATACCAATGTGAAAGTGACTGCAATATCGACCAGGATTTTTTATACCATGGGTGATAGGGCCATGTCAAATCCACGAAGAGTAATGTAAAGGTCAAAGTAATGGATACTTCTTTGAACTAGTGCAGTATTGAAGATCAAGAGAAGGGCTGAATTTCAATCTGGCCACAATTTTCCAGAGGGATTTTTTAACAGGTTGATAGGGATCTGTAACTGCTAAGGTATTATCGTCCCGAAATCGAAGAGAGAAGGAAGACGGTACAGTAGAAAGCCAGCCGTTTCGAGAATGAACATTATCCGTTCAGGATAAAATCCGCCTTGGGCCGGAAATCGACCTCGCGGCCTAGCGCTTACAAGGTAGACGCGCTACCAAGTAAGCGCTAGGCCGTGGGTTCGATTCCCTACAAGCTCTCTTGAAGAATTGTTCTATTCATGAAAAAGTATACTATTTTTAAGACTTTGAAAAATAAAATGTATTCCCCTTTATCTACACTCAAGCAATACACTCAATTCATTCCGATCTAATCATCAGATTTACCTAATTATGTTTACTCATTTTCCATTGAGTTTAAATGTCCCTTGTGTACTGTCTGAAGCAGTTTCCAGTAGACCAAGGCAGTTAACGATCACAACCTCAGGAGAATTCTACACAGGGATGGTTTTAGTAACAATCAACACTGCACTCGGCACCAGCCCTGAAAAATGAGATAAAATATAAATGGATGAGATATGTCGGCAAGGATTCAGTCAACTGTAGAATTAAAAAAAGAAAAAGAAAAAAAAAAATCACCTAAAGACGATTGTCAGACCCAAAATCTAATGAGCAAATTTTCTGTGTTGACCATGTTTACAAAATTCCATCAAAATCTTACAAACAAAACAAAAAAAAAAAAAAATCACACTAAATACCTGGTTGTCAAATTTCACAATAATGTCACGTGGCAGCAACAAAATGATAAAGAAATGGCTTTTCAATGTTTTTGAAAGTTTATTTATTTTTCGTCATTACAAAATGCTAAGTGCAAATAGCAAATGCAAAGTTTTTATAGTATCAAATGTAGGCCTGTTATAGTTGGTTACCTAAGGAATCCAAGGGAAGGTCGTTGTCTTCAGGTTTGAATATTTTCTTAGGGAAAGTGGTCATAAATGTGAAGGGAGCATCACCGTCCGTTCTATTAAGCTCCACAAATACTCGTACAGCTGACAAAGGTTCTTTGATTCCAAACGTTTGAGTCAATGCTTGACCGTTCGTCAGTCTTATCTAAGAAAAGAAAATTGTGACAACCTGTATAGAAATTTGAAATGTGCATTTTTCGTTTCATCTTGTTCTCGTCTCGAGGTCGTTTTTCTACACGACTCAACGAACTACTAGTACAAAGACGGGAAATTTCTCGTCTGGAAATTTACGACACAAATGGCTTTTATTATTTTCTTGTCATGTGCATGTGTGCATCACTATTACAACTGTGAAATACCTGATCAGTGATTACTATATTAAATATTTAATAGTTGATGCATTTCTTTGTACTTATCATTTTAATTTTCAATAATTCATGCAGTTTTTTGTCTCAAAATTCTTACCTGTAATCTTGTTTCGTTATAGTTCTTGGTAGGAGGGGCCTTAACAACAGTAGGTGCAGCTTTAGGCTCCTCTGGTGCAGGAACATTTTCTCCTGGGGCAGCAAACTTAGCTTTACGTGCTGCCTTATCAGCTTCAATCTGATCCCTCACCCTTTGTCTTGCTAGCCGTTCTTCCTCCTTATCTCTCTTGCGCTGTTCCAAGATTTTCTTCATTTCTGCGTCCTCTAATCTGTAAAGTTAAAGTGAAGACACATGGATTATCGGACTTTAGCAAGATACCTTCGAGCAGCCTATAACGCGGTTTGTTCTTATTGGAATTTATCATCTAGGCATAGCTCTTAGGTGCTTGCTAATAAATTAGAAGTTGTATTAATGATGGGTTGTATTAATGATGGGAATTTTGGGAAAGCAAGAACTTGAACCTCAGTACACAATGTATCTGATATCTTTCTATTTTTGACTTTAGCTTCTAGCTGAATGATTGCAGAGTAGTTACCTTTTCTTTGCCTCTATCATTTCTTTTCCAGCTTTAATTCTATTTTTCTCTCTCTCCAATGCCTCCAATTTTTCCTTCTCTTCTCTTTCTCGTCTCTTTTGTTTCAACATGTCTTCAACTTTCTTTAGTTTTTCTGCCTTCTCCTCTTCGGTAAGAGGTTTCTTTTCTTCAGTGCTCTCACTGAAGTTGGAATGGCCAGATTTTGCAGCATGGAATTCGATTTCTACTTGAGTTTGGAATAGTTTGCCACAGCTGAAAAAAGGAAATTCAAATTAGAGTATGTATGTACTTACACTATGTACAATTGTACATATACTTAAAACACTTCAAGATGTGTTGATTTTACTCTGATAATACCTGCCTAACCTACCCTTGTAGCACACTGGTGACACCTTGTAATGAAGACAGTGTAAGTTCAAATCCCAAAACAGATAATTTTATTCTTACTAGGAGAATGCTCAAGAGTGATTTTTATGGATAAATTGTTTCAATAAATTTTAGATTAGGTAAGTAATGTAACTTACTCTTCACATTTGATAGACTTAGCTTCTGCACCATCAGCAGTTGAAGCTTCTGATTTATCTTCAGTTTGACTTGCACCCTCCGTATTTTGAGTGACAGGTGTAGCAGAGCTCTGACTACTACTGCCTGATTCTAATTCATCTGCATGTGCCAATAGCCATTCCATTGCTTGTTCACAGCCTTTGTTGCCTGTCTTACTCAATGCTTCATTTCTGTAAATGAGGGAGGAGAGTAATGAAATATTATTTAAAAGTACTTAATAAATAATACATGGAAGTAATATTAATAATTATGATGATCATTATTTGGCCTATCCTCAAGGTCATCTTGTTTCCAGAGAATTTATTCCCCACATAAGTTCATCTTTAGCTGTATTTTTTAGACAAATAAAAAATTCATAACCTTATCCATACTGAGTGGGGCTAGGAATATCCAGCCATACATATTTGTCCAAAAAAATCACTTGTCCATAAACCAACCATATAGTCGCTTAACTTCAGTGATCTATTTGGAAGTGGCACATTGCCACTGGCTCCAACTTTTCTGTTAGCACAAATGACTCAGCACTATTTTTTTAGTTGTTTTACTTACATCAGATTAAAAAGTAGCTTTAATTACACAGCTTGATTGGTGACCCATGTCGACTATAGAAATACAACCACTTTCTTGAGTGCCCTATAGACCTAATAATCAAAAACGTTGGTGAATGAGATGAAAAGATCATCCAGTTTTGATACAGTACCCAAAATACGAGAGTTGATTTTGAACATTTTGGATAACTTACCACAGTTCTAACTGGAAATTTCTATCTCAAGGATCACAAACCCCAAGTTACCTGCTTTTGTGTGTTGAAGATTTGATTTGAAAGTAAAAGTTAATAAAAATGATCAAAATGATAAATGATCAAATGCAACTTCAGGCAAATCCTCCACTTTTTTACTTTTTTTTTCAGCTATTTTTTTGAAATTTCGCGCTTTAAACTTTTTTTTTACTAATGCGGCTCGTGTGTGATGAATCAACAGCCAATCAGGAGAAGAGTTTATGGCGGTAAATTTGAATTTGAAATTTCCATTCCAAATCCACAAATTCCACAAAAAAGTTCAAAAGATAAAAAAAAAACCCCAAAGTTAAGGAAGTATCCGGAATTCCGGACGTGTGAAGCTGTAAAGGAGTAAGCTCTTCACTTTCATCTGCTTTCAATCTAAGGTTTAGGTTTAGACACTAGAAAATTATCATTATAATTTGCATATTGCATAGCAAGAAATAAAGATGTTGATTGTAAACTAAACCAAGGAAGAAACACAGAAGGTTGCCCTGCCTCTCAAACTTAAGACTTTAGGTAAGTACATAATCTACATAATATAATGCTTCAGTGAACTGTAGATTATAGATTTCACTCAGGGAATTAACCCTTATAGTAACATGTTGTTCACTGAGATCTCTTTTCAACTCCCATTCGTATTGAATTTTGTTTGGCTGATTTTTAAATAAAAATAAATTAATAATGGTAAGTACATAATCTACATAATATAATGCTTCAGTGAACTGTAGATTATAGATTTCACTCAGGGAATTAACCCTTATAGTAACATGAAAAAGCTACACACTACAATAACGGTAATTTCCACAATTTATTGCCTTCAGCAGAGTATAAAGTTGTTTAGTTTATTTTTTATTTAGCATAAAGGAGATAGTTTGAAGTCAGGATTTTTTATACCATGGGTGATAGGACCATGTCAAATCCACGAAGAGTAATGTAAAGGTCAAAGTAATGGATACTTCTTTGAACTAGTGCAGTATTGAAGATCAAGAGAAGGGCTGAATTTCAATCTGGCCACAATTTTCCAGAGGGATTTTTTAACAGGTTGATAGGGATCTGTAACTGCTAAGGTATTATCGTCCCGAAATCGAAGAGAGAAGGAAGACGGTACAGTAGAAAGCCAGCCGTTTCGAGAATGAACATTATCCGTTCAGGATAAAATCCGCCTTGGGCCGGAAATCCAATTTTCCAGAGGGATTTTTTAACAGGTTGATAGGGATCTGTAACTGCTAAGGTATTATCGTCCCGAAATCGAAGAGAGAAGGAAGATGGTACAGTAGAAAGCCAGCCGTTTCGAGAATGAACATTATCCGTTCAGGATAAAATCCGCCTTGGGCCGGAAATTGACCTCGCGGCCTAGCGCTTACAAGGTAGACGCGCTACCAAGTAAGCGCTAGGCCGTGGGTTCGATTCCCTACAAGCTCTCTTGAAGAATTGTTCTATTCATGAAAAAGTATACTATTTTTAAGACTTTGAAAAATAAAATGTATTCCCCTTTATCTACACTCAAGCAATACACTCAATTCATTCCGATCTAATCATCAGATTTACCTAATTATGTTTACTCATTTTCCATTGAGTTTAAATGTCCCTTGTGTACTGTCTGAAGCAGTTTCCAGTAGACCAAGGCAGTTAACGATCACAACCTCAGGAGAATTCTACACAGGGATGGTTTTAGTAACAATCAACACTGCACTCGGCACCAGCCCTGAAAAATGAGATAAAATATAAATGGATGAGATATGTCGGCAAGGATTCAGTCAACTGTAGAATTAAAAAAAGAAAAAAAAAAAAAAAAAAATCACCTAAAGACGATTGTCAGACCCAAAATCTAATGAGCAAATTTTCTGTGTTGACCATGTTTACAAAATTCCATCAAAATCTTACAAACAAAACAAAAAAAAAAAAAAATCACACTAAATACCTGGTTGTCAAATTTCACAATAATGTCACGTGGCAGCAACAAAATGATAAAGAAATGGCTTTTCAATGTTTTTGAAAGTTTATTTATTTTTCGTCATTACAAAATGCTAAGTGCAAATAGCAAATGCAAAGTTTTTATAGTATCAAATGTAGGCCTGTTATAGTTGGTTACCTAAGGAATCCAAGGGAAGGTCGTTGTCTTCAGGTTTGAATATTTTCTTAGGGAAAGTGGTCATAAATGTGAAGGGAGCATCACCGTCCGTTCTATTAAGCTCCACAAATACTCGTACAGCTGACAAAGGTTCTTTGATTCCAAACGTTTGAGTCAATGCTTGACCGTTCGTCAGTCTTATCTAAGAAAAGAAAATTGTGACAACCTGTATAGAAATTTGAAATGTGCATTTTTCGTTTCATCTTGTTCTCGTCTCGAGGTCGTTTTTCTACACGACTCAACGAACTACTAGTACAAAGACGGGAAATTTCTCGTCTGGAAATTTACGACACAAATGGCTTTTATTATTTTCTTGTCATGTGCATGTGTGCATCACTATTACAACTGTGAAATACCTGATCAGTGATTACTATATTAAATATTTAATAGTTGATGCATTTCTTTGTACTTATCATTTTAATTTTCAATAATTCATGCAGTTTTTTGTCTCAAAATTCTTACCTGTAATCTTGTAAAAAAAAAAAATCTTCGAATGATTTGTTCAATTTTAATTAAATTTTGCAAACATATTCAGCACATAAAAGAGAAGCTTTCTCATTTTAGATTATAAACTCGTTTTCCGAGTATGTTCTACAGTTCATTGAATGACTAGTGGAATTGGAATGAATTACTTAAAAATAATAATGAAAAACTCTGCAAATACAGTTCCCCCTCCCCTCTCACCCCAGCATTATTTAAGGGGGGGGATATGCAAGGGGGGTACATTACATTTTACTGACTTCCTTTTTGTATTTATAGGCTCTCGCTTCGTCCACACAAAACCTCGTAGTAGAGAGAGAGTGAAAGAGTTGTGAGCGACCTACTACTCTTCTACTACTTGGAGTAGAACTTGTGATACTACTGCGCCGATTGCGACCGTCTCGCCACGCCCCCTAGCACCAATGCGGCGGCCACTCTTTTATATTACAAACCTAGCACAGCGGGTTCCATTCGGTCGCGCCTATTTTCCCCCAAAATCCTTAGACCAAGGCCGTGTGCTCCCCAGACACAATCAATTAGTATTAATTGTCTTCTTCTCCTCCTCGTCTTGTTTTAAGTTATATTCATTGTTTTGTAACGCTTTAGTCCAAAAGTGAGTATTTTTGTTATATTTTACACGAATTTTATAACGCGGTTTGTTCTTATTGGAATTTATCATCTAGGCATAGCTCTTAGGTGCTTGCTAATAAATTAGAAGTTGTATTAATGATGGGAATTTTGGGAAAGCAAGAACTTGAACCTCAGTACACAATGTATCTGATATCTTTCTATTTTTGACTTTAGCTTCTAGCTGAATGATTGCAGAGTAGTTACCTTTTCTTTGCCTCTATCATTTCTTTTCCAGCTTTAATTCTATTTTTCTCTCTCTCCAATGCCTCCAATTTTTCCTTCTCTTCTCTTTCTCGTCTCTTTTGTTTCAACATGTCTTCAACTTTCTTTAGTTTTTCTGCCTTCTCCTCTTCGGTAAGAGGTTTCTTTTCTTCAGTGCTCTCACTGAAGTTGGAATGGCCAGATTTTGCAGCATGGAATTCGATTTCTACTTGAGTTTGGAATAGTTTGCCACAGCTGAAAAAAGGAAATTCAAATTAGAGTATGTATGTACTTACACTATGTACAATTGTACATATACTTAAAACACTTCAAGATGTGTTGATTTTACTCTGATAATACCTGCCTAACCTGCCCTTGTAGCACACTGGTGACACCTTGTAATGAAGACAGTGTAAGTTCAAATCCCAAAACAGATAATTTTATTCTTACTAGGAGAATGCTCAAGAGTAATTTTTATGGATAAATTGTTTCAATAAATTTTAGATTAGGTAACCACACTGGTGACACCTTGTAATGAAGACAGTGTAAGTTCAAATCCCAAAACAGATAATTTTATTCTTACTAGGAGAATGCTCAAGAGTGATTTTTATGGATAAATTGTTTCAATAAATTTTAGATTAGGTAAGTAATGTAACTTACTCTTCACATTTGATAGACTTAGCTTCTGCACCATCAGCAGTTGAAGCTTCTGATTTATCTTCAGTTTGACTTGCACCCTCCGTATTTTGAGTGACAGGTGTAGCAGAGCTCTGACTACTACTGCCTGATTCTAATTCATCTGCATGTGCCAATAGCCATTCCATTGCTTGTTCACAGCCTTTGTTACCTGTCTTACTCAATGCTTCATTTCTGTAAATGAGGGAGGAGAGTAATAAAATATTATTTAAAAGTACTTAATAAATAATACATGGAAGTAGTATTAATATTAATAATTATGATGATCATTATTTGGCCTATCCTCAAGGTCATCTTGTTTCCAGAGAATTTATTCCCCACATAAGTTCATCTTTAGCTGTATTTTTTAGACAAATAAAAAATTCATTTTATTTGTTTTATTTGGTTTTTCTATTCACTTTATTTGTGTCATAAAAAAATGCAAAAAGGAGCTTACGACTAAATAGTCCGCAAGAGTGTGCTAGCAAGTAAATATAAGCAAGGAAACTCAAAATGATTTGTTATTAGAGGATTAACAATTAGATGAAAGTCACAATGAAATTAATTGATTTGATAACGCGGTTTGTTCTTATTGGAATTTATCATCTAGGCATAGCTCTTAGGTGCTTGCTAATAAATTAGAAGTTGTATTAATGATGGTAAAATGAATTTTAAAAATTGCCGCCGGGACAGCTATCTCACGTCGTCCGAGCTCATCTCAGCCCTGTTCATAAACACACCCTGAAAAAGCTACACACTACAATAACGGTAATTTCCACAATTTATTGCCTTTATGATCCCTCTGAGTTGGAAAGCTGGATGCTTTGGGTCACACCTCACACAGGAGACCTGTGACAACCTGACAACTGGCAATTTTTTGGGATCTCAACACTGCATACTGTTTTGCTAAGTTAATAACTACATGTTAAATTTGAACCCCTTGTCTCTCAGGAAATTATCTATTTTTTTTTTCTTTTAGTCCATAATAGGGTGCATACTTTATTAACCCTTTATGCATAAAAAGAAAAAAACATCATCAACACATTAGGGAACCCCTGCCCTATCTTGCATGTCTAAGCTTCTATGAATTCTGCCTTTATTTTTCTCCAAATATTAAGGAGGTATATTTATGTAGATAGCTTTTTCTACAATAATAATTGTGATTTGTTTCAGGTTGGTGTTTTTCTCCAAATATTAAGGAGGTATATTTATGTAGATAGCTTTTTCTACAATAATAATTGTGATTTGTTTCAGGTTGGTGTTAATAATAATAATGGATCTTCATAAGCTAGTGTCTACAGCTCAGTCTGATGAAAAGCAAATAACAATAGAAGCAACTGTAGTAACAGGTTTTGAAGATGTTGTAGTTGAAGAATGCCAAGAAAAATTTGGCAAAGACCTTTTATTAATGAAATCTATAGGGAGAGTATTTTTCAATATAGATCTGAAAGATATTGAAAAAGTAAAAGAGTTGAGAGGCATTGATAATATTCTCTTTATTATTGCTACATTTGAGAATTTTGGATTTTCTAATAAGGGCACAGAGGAAGATTCTGGTCAAAAAGATGAGTCAGATTTACTTAAAGACAAATTAAAAGATGTTGCAACAATTCAAAATAAAGTTTTAGAAATAGATTGGAAAAAATACATGGAAATCTGGAAACAAATCACAAACTATAATGGAGTACTCTACCCCAGTATTGAACAGTTCAACAAGTACAATGACATACTTAGACACAAGAAAAGTATAAGGAATGAAATAAATATTAAAAAGGAATCTTCTTGTGAAACAGAACCTCAAGTAAATAATGTACAAATTGAGAAAGGAGATCTCCAAAATCAAGAGTTGAAGGAAATTGACATCAACTCAATGTGCAGTTCACAAAACCAAAAAACAAATTTCACAAACCCTGAAGAAAATTTGTTGAAATTCAGAGTTACCTGTAACCGTGTTGGTAAACATACTGTGACATCCATGGAGAGTGAAAGAGCTTTTGGTGGAAAATTAAATGATACATACTTCTGGTTGGTTGATTTGGATGATTATGACATTGATATTAACTTGCAAATTAGATACAATGAGGCTTATGTTGGATTGCCTGTCACCCAAACATCATTGCATAGAAGAAATATAGTGGAGTTCAATATAACAACACTTAAACCTACTATTGCATATAATATGGTAAGTATGTATGTTCAATATTGAGATTTTTTTATTATTATTTATTTTTTTAAATAATGAGAACTTTGCATGAGTAAAGAACATGTAAAGCCAGCACCTGATTGGTTTAAAGATTTTTGTACTTGTTACATCCTGTTTTTTTTTTTTTTTTTTTTTTTTTAAAGGTTTTTTTTAAAATTTTTTTTTTTTTTTACACCTTTTTTTTTTTTTTTTTTTTTTTTTTCAAACCTTTGATAGGCATAGGTCATGTAAGTAAATTTTTTGTTATAAATGTTTATTTTTTTTTATTATTTTTTTTTCCAGGTACGTCTAGCCTCACCTATACCTGGAGATGTATTCCTGGATCCTATGTGTGGAGGAGGTACCATCCCTGTGGAGTGTTCCTTGTCCTACCCCCATACCTTCTTTGTCTGTGGAGACATCAATGAAAAGCTGGTGCTTAAAACACAAGCCAATGTCTTACATAATAGTGGCAATTTAAATAGAGAACTCAAAGTGTCACCACTGGTGTGTAATGTGCGTCAGTTGTGTTTCAAACCTGCTTGTGTTGATGGTATTGTGACAGATCTTCCATTTGGCAAAAGAGTGGGTTCCAAAAGTAACAACTTCCTTCTGTACAGACTATTCCTCATAGAGATAGGGAAAATAGTTCGACCTCAAATTGGACGTGCCATATTGTTAACAAGTGATAGGAAACATCTGATTCAAGCTTTACATATTACCAGTGCCCTGTGGAAGTGTAGAAAACAGATCAAAATTAATATGAGTGGAATGAAATCTTTTGTATTTATATTGAATCGAACTGCAGATTTATTTGACTATGCTATACATGGGCTCAAGGAAAAACATAAAGGAAAGCCATTTCCTCCCAGAAAATAAATCAAAAATAATCATCTTTAAAATGAAAATTGTCTGTTTGAGGTGAGGTCTATGTTTTAACTCGACCGTTTTGCATTTGGTTTAGTGAAGAGTCTATTGCACCCTAACACCCCTGATCTAACTTAGTTTAACAAAGAAGCTCAATTCTCAAGTGATATCAGATAAGGAACAAAGACCCATCTCTTGCCTTGTTCTTTGTTTGATCTTAGATTGGTATTAAGTATTGGATTGTACTTATTGCTGAATGCTGGTGAGAAAAAGAAAGATCGTACCGACCAACCCGAGAGTCGAGAGTGCGTGGTAGCATGCAAGTCATAAGAAATACAAGCAAGAGTGACTCATTCACTTCACTAGAGAGGTTCCGCGATATCTTATTCCATACAGTGTGATACCGTCAAGTCGTCTTTTATACAGAGTAGCACAGTGAAGTCTTCTGCTTTACAATTAATAATGTACCGAATTCTTTTGTTCACACATTAAGTATAGGTAAAGCTTGTTCCCTAACATAAGTACTTACTCAAGTAGGTCGATAAATATTTTAATTATGTTGATCATTTTCCCCCCATTTTTAAAGCCCTCTAAAACAAATACATCTATCAACTCCACCATTGTCTGTATGAGACAGTCTTGTTACGTTTACGACTCGGGCTAGATTCCAACAATAATTAGCCACCACTGTTGTTCCGTTATATCATTGATCACAGTAGCTTACACCTTGCAACATATCTTGCTTTGCAACTCACATCTCGGTAGAGTAGTGAACGTATCAGATGAATACAACCATATCCTTTCCACTCTGGCAATCGATATAATAAATACTTATTCCTTACCGAGGCTTAACGATGTCTCGAGATCTGCTTTTGACCACGGTGAAATCTCACTTACATGATAGAAAAGAACCAAAAACACTTTTCCCACATTACTTAGGTAGGTACCTACTTACCTACTTTAAAGTCCTTTCATAGGCTCGTCTAATTCAAAGCCTTCAAAGGTGTGCGAAATGGAGGGAGTTAGAGCAATGTACTTAGGTTTAAGGATGAACTGATTCCTTAGAAATCTTAAAGAGTAATACCTACTTATCTGATTAGACTGATTCCTTAGAAATCTTAAAGAGTAATACCTACTTATCTACATACGTACCTACATCAAACAGTTCTATATTGATTCCTTAGAAATCCATGAATAACCCACACTTATAAGTACTTACCTACCTAGTACCTACTTACCAAACATTAGAATTGGCACTTGTTAACTGTGTGAAATTGTTCTTTTCGTCAAATTGAATCTAAATCACCGACACTCTCGTCTTCATGATTTTATTTTCCGGTCTGCTGATTATTTGTTACTTCATAAGTAATTATGGTGCTAATTAAGAAGTTACCCTCTTGGTCTTAATTGGCCGTATTTTGAGTTCGATGACCTAAATGATGTCTCACGACTGTTTGTAACTTTTAATCCGAAACCCGACTTTGTCTGGAGAAGACGATACCTACGTTCTCTTGGAATCAACTCTTTCATCTTAATTCTATCTTCATTTTACATTGATGAGACTTTCAAAATATTTTGCGACGATTTCGGCTGGGATTGAACCCACGCCCTCCTGTTTACCAGGCGAGCGCCTTGACCACTACACCACCGAGGCAAGGTAGTGTAAGGTATGTATTGACAACATAATGGACTTCTTACCAGAACTGTAAGGGTAAGATACCACGAGATAGAAAGGAACGGGCTACCTAGTACTTCAAAATATTTTGCGACGATTTTCAACGTGTAGTGAAGATTCCGTGATAATATTAGAATTAGAACCTAATTAGTGCGATGATAGCACTTAAGTAATAATTAACTTGAAAAAACTTAATTCCAAGTTGAAACTTTTACCTGTGTCAGTTTGCAGTCTAAACCGTTCTCTTCTGTTTTTTTTGTTTCAGGTATGTATTGACAACATAATGGACTTCTTACCAGATCTGTAAGGGTAAGATACCACGAGATAGAAAGGAACGGGCTACCTAGGTCCTAGTACTTGCTAGTACATAGTTCAGTAAACTGTAACTGGTGAAGATGCTATTAATGATATTGCACAAGATGAGTTTTTCCAGAGGTACCTAGGGCCCTACTCTTAACAGTCTTAACGCTTGAGTAAGTTGTCCAGCTCCCTGAAATGGCCGACTTTTACGAAGAGGGAGTTTATTATCTAATCGACAGCTATCTATCTAGTACTTCTACTTGTTAATAGTTTAGTAAACGATAACTGCTGAAGATGCTATTAATGATAGATATTGCACAAGACGAGTTTTTCCAGAGGTACCTAGGGCCCTACTCTTAACAGTCTTAACGCTTGAGTATGTTGTCCAGCTCCCTGAAATGGTCGACTTTTACGAAGAGGGAGTTAATGATCTAATCGACAGATTTCTGTTAATAATGTATACTTACTGTTTGATGTATTTATCTATCCCTCTTATATTTCAAGTATTAGCCTTAGGTTTTCAATGTTCCATGTTCCCAAGGATTTCTCGCCTAGATATAGGAAAATTTCTATGTATCGTTATGGTGTTTCGTGTATTTGTTGAATGGTTGCACGGAATGTCGGTGCACATTGGCGCTGTGGAGATCTGAGATGTTTCAGCATGAATGATTTTTCTTCGACCTTGAGCCTATTTATTTATTTATTTTTTTTTTTCTTGAAGAGTTCAATGATATTTAAGGCTATGACCAATTGACAATTGACCATGGAAAATATAGGATTCGGTAAATTGAAGTAGGATTTTTACTTTTTTTTTCTAAATTCTAATGTCTTACTATACTTAGTAGGTATGTTGCGCATATCCAATAAATCCTTTCAAGTGGATTCAAATCTGAATTACGCCTAATGTGTATCAGCAATATAGGCTTGAGCTATTTGCTAATGCTAATCCACTATGACATACACACACGCACATGTATCTCAATAGTTTCAATTGGTCAAAGTTAAAATGCTGGCGTAGATCCAGGCAAAACAAAATTGTGATGTTTCTATTCCTGGTTTCGAGATGCCTTAGCAGAAATTCGTAGCATTCTGACTAATGGGCTCCAGGCTATCGAAGTAGAGCGCAAAAAACGACTGGGTTTACCATCGATGATGTAATGGGAGTCCCACTGAATAATATAAATATCCTACTTTGATCATATTTATGAATCACTATAGATTTTAACATTTTTAAAGAAAAGTTTTCTCTGTTGCCAGTGTTCAAGTCTTTCTACAAAGAGGAAAAAATTTATGAACAACCATTTTCAAGTTGGGCTGATTTCATTACCTGAATCACTATAGATTTTAACATTTTTAAAGAAAAGTTTTCTCTGTTGCCAGTGTTCAAGTCTTTCTACAAAGAGGAACAAATTTATGAACAACCATTTTCAAGTTGGGCTGATTTCATTACCTCGCAAATTTCGTAAATACGCTGAAATCTGTTGAAAATTATTGTGAAAAGTTTGCCTAGACCTTGAAAATTCAAACAAAACCGGTACCTTTACCTACAATTAAAATCAATTTTATCGAAGTTCAAATCTTGGACATTGTTCGTAGCCCGATTTAATGGTTTGTTACATAAATATTTCATTAGAAAAGAACCCACTGTGCGAGTGTGCGCGAATCTTAAGTACGAAAAAATAATCTCGATACCTATATCTGGTTTGAATGACTTGGATGACTCATGTATGTCTTGTGCGGGGGAAGCTCCAAGTTACCACAGAGAAAAAATATATTTCTATATGCACAGTCTGTACAGTATACCAATCGAATCTCGATATATCTGGTTTGAATGACTTGGATGACTCATGTATGTCTTGTGCGGGGGAAGCTCCAAGTTACCACAGAGAAAAAATATCATATTTCCATATGCACAGTCTGTACAGTATACCAATCCTCCAGTTCAATAGCTCAGGCAAGATTACAGGAAAGAACTCGAACTACTTCTCTGTAAAACGGGGATTGTTGGATTTCTGTAAAACGGTTCCTGGTAGCCCCTGTATGTCCGCCTATTCGCCAAAAATGTACCAGTCAAACGTGGCTTGCTTCGTGCTTGTCTTGTATAGTGAAGAAAAGGAAAAGTTCATGGCATACGAGTACATATTAGTATGAATGGAAATATTGACAAGTGTGATGAAAACAACTGAATCGTACTTAGAAATGTAGAAAACATTGTGTGCAAATTAAAGAAATATTTACTAATCGACAACTTGCTATAATACATAATACATATTTATTGAATTTGTCAAAATCATAGTGAAGTCAGTCTTAGATCAATTGGAGCTCCATTAAAATTTTAAACAACTGAAATGGTCGACTTTTACGAAGAGGGAGTTAATGATCTAATCGACAGATTTCTGTTAATAATGTATACTTACTGTTTGATGTATTTGTCTATCCCTCTTATATTTCAAGTATTAGCCTTAGGTTTTCAATGTTCCCAAGGATTTCTCGCCTAGATATAGGAAAATTTCTACGTATCGTTATGGTGTTTCGTGTCTTTGTTGAATGGTTGCACGGAATGTCGGTGCACATTGGCTCTGTGGAGATCTGAGATGTTTCAGCATGAATGATTTTTCTTCGACCTTGATCTCGCCTATTCGCCAAAAATGTACCAGTCAAACGTGGCTTGCTTCGTGCTTGTCTTGTATAGTGAAGAAAAGGAAAAGTTCATGGCATACATATTAATATGAATGGAAATATTGACAAGTGTGATGAAAACAATACAACTGAATCGTACTTAGAAATGTAGAAAACATTGTGTGCAAATTAAAGAAATATTTACTAATCGACAACTTGCTACCTTGATCTGTGACGGGAAGACATGCGAGAGCTGACTCCAATGTCACCTGTTGCACCACAATGTCATTGTCACAAGTTATACATCATATGCCTTGCTTGACCGAGAATAATAAGGCTCTTGAGTGGAAGATGACCTGGGTAAG
Source organism: Diaphorina citri (assembly GCF_000475195.1). Lineage (NCBI taxonomy): Eukaryota > Metazoa > Arthropoda > Insecta > Hemiptera > Psyllidae > Diaphorina > Diaphorina citri. The sequence goes on along the minus strand of NW_007377998.1, from coordinate 150,504 downwards.
GTAAAGCCCAAGGCATTCTCTACCACCTAACCCTCTTATTATGAGGCGACTCCAGTGTCACCTGTTGCACCACAATGTCATTGTCACAGGTTGTACATCATGTGCCCTGCCTTGCTTGACCGAGAATAAGACTCTTGAGGAGAAGATAGCCACTACATAGGATTAATGCCTGAGGCACTGTCTACCACCTAACCCTTGAAGCTCTATTAGGTATTACTTAATTAGAAGCCTGGGTAAGGTAAATCCCGAAGCATTCTCTACCACCTAACCCCTGGAGCTCTATTACTATTAGGTATTACTTAATTTTGCTTACCTGTGGCTGCATCCGAGACCGACCATATGCCTGCTCCATACCTTGCCCCCAGAATCTTCGTTTATTCTATCAAGTTGTCCAATTAGTGGAATGAAATTCCTCGCCTCAGTATTTTTTCTGTTTGAAAGAGACTAATGTTGGATTTCACCAATATTTATTTAGTCATTCGAACTCCTGTTAAGCTAACAGCCAGTTAAGTTCCATTTAATTTGTATTGGCTTAACGGGGCTGTTGGGCTAACGGGCTGTTTGAGGCTGGAAAGAAGGTTGGTGAAATCCACCATAAAAGGTCCATTAACCCTTGTGGATACTGCTATTATGATCAACTGATCACACTCTCAAGCTATCAATAAAGCCCTGTTACCGTTGGTATTGAAGTCGCGACCTCCTGATCAAAACACGCATGACCACTGGGCTACCTAGGGAGAGCACCTCCCAGTAGACGTGTAGCTTCCTTTCTGAGCTAAAGTCGCTTATAAAGAGGAATAAAAACTATTACTAAATTAATTAGGCAAGTTTCTGAATTTGGTCATGCCTCTATTGACGTTTTGTCACAGAATACGCCTTGTCAAGTGATGTGTAGGAACTTGGGTACTCTATGTACCACGTACGAGAAGTTACCAATACCTTGTGCTTGTGACATAAGTATAAACTTTGCTCTCTGTAGTCACTAGTCACTACACAATGTCGAAGTAAATTTTTTTATCATTTGCTGCTTTTTTTCCACTTTTAAAAATAAAGTTCAACAGACTTAACCCATTGATGTCCCGTGTACCAAGCGACGTCTCCGTATTTCATTTCATTTGTCTTTCATTTACTTTGTCTGAATCTTGGACTATACTTGATAACCTGTCTTATCTAAGAGTTGCTCTCTCCCTCCCTCTTCCATATAGTTACTTACCAGCTTAACTCCATACACAAAAGGCTCACTCTGAGGCTTAGGTGTAGGGGCAACTGTCCCAAAGGATGGGTTAAGCTTATACGAATCTTGTGTCACATCACTGGCGTATATCCCGCCCCCACAGCCCCTGCGGCGTGAGATGGCCCCTGGCATTTAGGGGCCCCGCAGGGACACATTCAGGAGCCCCTAAATCCGTACAGTTTGTAGCATCACTGGGTTAGATAATGGGTTAGCGTGTAGTATTTGGTAGCCAAAGCGTGGTACTGTGAGTGTAGGTTTGATGTTGTCAACTTAAAACATAAACTGCTTATTAGGGACGACAACGTAATGCATATTGGTCTGTGTACCTCGTTTGGCTTCGTGCAAACTTCAGACACAACATATCTGACTCTCTGCATTATTGAAAAAGTATTTTGAGCTTATAGCTACTTTTTTCTTCAAAAGAAAGATTAAAGTTTTAGATTAGGTACCTAGTCACTTTTAGTACAAGAAGACCCAAAATCCATTTTTTTGCTCTCCTGAAAATTAGTGCAAGTAGACGGCGGGTCTTCTTGAATTGACCTCTTCAATTAGTAAAATACCTTATCTGTTTATATTGAGATGCAATAAATATAAACGTAAACTCATTCAATGTAGATTGTAGAAACAATACACGAGAGAACGGAGCCCATTAGTCAGAATGCTACGAATTTCTGCTAAGGCATCTCGAAACCAGGAATAGAAACATCACAATTTTGTTTTGCCTGGATCCACGCCAGCATTTTAACTTTGACCAATTGAAACTATTGAGATACATGTGCGTGTGTGTATATCATAGTGGATTAGCATTAGCAAATAGCTCAAGCCTATAATGCTGATACACATTAGTGCGTAATTCAGATTCGAATCCACTTGAAAGGATTTATTGGATATGCGCAACATACCTACTAAGTAGACATTGGAATTTAGAAAAAAAAAAAGTAAAAATCCTACTTCAATTTACCGAATCCTATATTTTCCATGGTCAATTGTCAATTGGTCATAGCCCTAAATATCATTGAACTCTTCAAGAAAATAAATAAATTTAAAAAACTCAGCCTTTTTACGAACCGCGAAACTTATTTTAATCCCCTCCCATCTCCCCTTATTAGGTAACAATGCCTAGACAAGCCATCTACATTGCCAGCACGTATCATTAGTAGTCAAACAAACTGTTGTTTGGTCGAAATGCAGTTATTTTAGCAGGGGCCACAGTCAGGAAACTTGTTGGTATTATCCATGGAGGTATAAATATTCCTACCTCCATGGTATTATCATACTGTTGAAATAATGGCACCACTTATTGGCTTTAAGTAACTATCTTGACAATCGAAATAAAGAACTATGCTTACCTATACTCGTAAAATAAATAAAATTACACAATAGTAGATGTATCTATCCGTATTTGACTATTTTTATTCGACCTCATTTTTTTTTCTCTAGAAAATCTCCTTTATGTCAAAAGTGAAGAAGTGTTTGTATAATTTAAGATGGCCCTGATTTTTGCTACACTTGGCTGTTTTATTGGATTAGACATGGTTACATTATCCACTAGACTAGATGCATGTTACTATTTCGAGTTGGGTATTTGGTCTGTTTTAAATATTCTGTACTTAGCTCTTCCATCAATATTCTCATTGTAGTGTTTTCTGTGTGAAATTAACTTAGCTTTTGTGTCATATTTTTATTTATTTTGTGTTTTCTCCATATATCCTGTTTCTCTGTGAGATTTTTTTTTCTTCGCCTTGAGATTCTTGAGAATGAGTTTTCTCACAAATATTACTTGTACTGAGGAAAAAATCTGCCAGAAGCTTTCTTTTTCCTAAAAATATTCTGTACTTTAAAAAAAGAAGAAGAAGAATTTTGGTAACAAATTAGTACACTTTTCTCTTTCTAAAACAATAATTAGAATTGCGAAAACCGCAATTTTTTGACAATCCATCAGTTTTTATAAGACAACGTGCAATTTACGGGATGTTCTTGTTAGTACATATGTAGATTGTAGATAGTCTCGATTACCTATTTATGAATAGGAATATTGTTCCTGCACTTAATCTTTCGTTCAAGTGATCCACGCTTAGCACTATGAATAAGAGTTTGTTCTTGATATCTTGGTGATTCCTCTTGTTTTTGTTTGACATCATGACATCCCTAGAAGTGTTAAGTGATTCCCCAACGGTTTCTGGAGATATAATATCACTTCATGGGATGATGTTAGCTTTTCCTACTGTTACTCCATTGGATACATCCACTCGCATGTCTATGATTTCAGTTATCTCCGCAATAGTTTGTCAAGTGGTGTTTCCAATATTTCGTCATGTTCCTATGATCTCATTTTAGTGTGATCCGTTTTTCCCGCGTTCGCATCATATTCTAGGAATCTAGGGTATTTGGTGATCTCATTTCTTCCATCGCATTGTCTTGCTCTATTGGAATGTACACTGTGGCTTCTCCTACCTATAGATAGTCTCGATTACCTATTTATGAATAGGAATATTGTTCCTGCACTTAATCTTTCGTTCAAGTGATCCACGCTTAGCACTATGAATGAGAGTTTGTTCTTGATATCTTGGTGATTCCTCTTGTTTTTGTTTGACATCATGACATCCCTAAGTGATTCCCCAACGGTTTCTGGAGAGATAATTATATCACTTCATTGGATGATGATGATGTTAGCTTTTCGTACTGTTACTTCATTGGATATATTTATCTACTCGTATGTCTATGTTTTCAGTTATCTCCGCGATAGTTTGTCAAGTAGTGTTTCCAATATTTCGTCATGTTCCTATGATCTCATTAGTGTGATCCGTTTTTCTTGAAATGTAAAATGTAAATGTACATTTTACATTTTGCATTTTGCATTTTCCATTTTGCATTTTGCGGTTCGCACATCTCTGGTCATTGTAAACCGTGAGAGTGGAAGTCCATGTCCTACATTGTATATCATGATCATATGATGTTTGTAATGGAGATTGGAGACTTCAATACAATGAACAGTTCCAGCATGTTGGTGTCCTGTCTGATGTCCTGGGTTCGACTCTCCGCCTATGTGGGACAGTAAATCATTGCCACGTGGTAAATTAGTCACTGGCAAAGTCCTAAATCATGATTGAGCAAGTTTGGTAGCAAATGATGGAAGTTTGTTATTAAAATAGTACCAAAACGAGGAGTTTATGCATATAAATTGCCCAAACAAGGGTAAGGGTGATAATTGAAAGAGGGAAATGTTTCTCTAAAAAGTTTAAGAAAATTGATATTTACTTATAGCTGAATTTTTCCAAGAATTCGTCAAACTATAAATTAACTATAATGACTACACACTAAGAAGTGACACACCATCTAATTGCCTCGGTGGTGTAGTGGTCCAGACAAGACGCTCGCCTGGTAAAGAGGAGGGCGTGGGTTCAATCCCAGCCGAGGTATAGAATTTTATCCTCAATATAATTTGAAATTGGTAAAGAGGAGGGCGTGGGTTCAATCCCAGCCGAGGTATAGAATTTTATCCTCAATATAATTTGAAAATTTGACCGCAATAATAGTAGTAGCCTACTGCTGGAGTAAAGGTACTTTTCAGTCCTATATGCGAGCAGTATAAATAAGCACTAATTGGCGTCAATTTTCCGCAAAGAGAAATGCAAAATGAATGAAGAATCAGAGCTCATGACGTGTTGCCTGGGTCCTGGCGATGCAATTTTGCAATTAGTATGCTCTGTGGCTGTGGCTCTGGTCTATGCAAATGTCTAGACACACGACTGCTATCATTATGATATTATCATACTTAGGCCTCTTTGTTTCTTCGCCCAGCTGAGTTTTGACGTATACTGGGAGTGTCTTGAGATGTTCTGGTACCTCTAATTCTTATGATATTATCATACTTAGGCCTCTTTGTTTCTTCGCCCAGCTGAGTTTTGACGTATACTGGGAGTGTCTTGAGATGTTCTGGTACTCTAATTCTTCTTGATGGATTAGTTTTGGTAACTTGCGGAGAATGAGCTATTTTATGGCTCCTGCTATCATTATGATATTATCATACTTAGGCCTCTTTGTTTCTTCGCCCAGCTGAGTTTTGACGTATACTGGGAGTGTCTTGAGATGTTTTTCTTGATGGATTAGTTTTGGTAACCTGCGGAGAATGAGCTATTTTATGGCTCCCTTGTTGGTAGATTTCCTTGTTACGTAAATAAACGTGTCGCATTATTTCTGTCCACCTAATTACTTTTGTGTACACCCAAGTATTTCTTTATTTTCGAGGACGAAAATAAAAGTCGAATAAAGGACTGATGTCTCTTACATGCTTAGATCCCTGGTATACCAAGATAAAGAGACGTGTGATTATTTTAGACAGCAACTACACCCAAGTATTTCTTTATTTTCGAGGACGAAAATAAAAGTCGAATAAAGGACTGATGTCTCTTACATGCTTAGATCCCTGGTATAACAAGATAAAGAGACGTGTGATTATTTTTAGACAGCAATCGTCCAAAAGGAAAAAGACCCAATGGCCAGGCGTTATAGCCAGGTGATTCTGATAAAATGATCTACTCTTGGTTTCCCCCTTATCTTCTTTGCTTATCCATATTCCCCAGGAAGATTCTCTTGATTGGAATAATGGTCAATCTGTCAGTAGCAGAAAACGGACATTATGCCTAATTATAGCCAGGTGATTCTGATAAAATGATCTACTCTTGGTTTCCCCCTTATCTTCTTTGCTTATCCATATTCCCCAGGAAGATCCTCTTGATTGGAATAATGGTCAATCTGTCAGTAGCAGAAAACGTACATTATCCTTAATATGCATCTGTGATTGCATCCTTTAATACTAATAACTTCTAGCATCTTCTTTGCTTATCCATATTCCCCAGGAAGATTCTCTTGATTGGAATAATGGTCAATCTGTCAGTAGCAGAAAACGGACATTATGCCTAATATAATGACAACGTTAGGATACAGACATTCGAGGTTAAGATACGTTTTGGGCACAATAGTCCAATACTAGTCATATAACAGTCTGTTGTGTATGGTTACCTTACAGTAGGTGCTCGTCCAAATTTGGTTATTCTATTCTATTTAATACTTAATGGTCAAAGCATAAACAAAAGGGAGAATACGAGTTTGCATTAGACTACACCTATGTTATTGCTTTATACTACATAGGTAGGTACCAAATACATAAGACCTTGTTTAGATTGCGGGAGTAAAGGAACTCTTCAGTCTCATTCTGGCAGTATAAACAGGGTACCTATATTCTATTCTATTCTATGCACTTACTCGAGAAAAAAAAATGTTCTTTGGGTATTTTGGGTCTCGTATGTCAGTACACGAAGTTAAACATTGGTGGCATTATCTAGTCTGTAATATTCTGAATGCAGACATGATACGATACGAGTGCAGCGCTCTAGTATTTCGCCATTTAAGTACAAAGATTCTAGACATCTAGACAGCCAGTCCTCATCACTCTGGTTCAGGTATATGCTAATAGATTAGGTTCTTGTGTCCTGGAGAAAGCATGACAAATTGTACAGCCAGGCACAGAGCTCTAGAATTGCTATCATGCTAAACGTGAATAGTTACTCCCATGTGAAATACTGGGTGTATTGTTCCAAACCCCTCGATGAGAACTGAATGGAAAGCAGCAGGAAAACAGGGTGGTGTAGGAGAAGGTAGGTACATTGTCTACTGGTAATTACGAGTCATTATAGGTAGGTACCAAATACATAAGACCTTGTTTAGATTGCGGGAGTAAAGGAACTCTTCAGTCTCATTCTGGCAGTATAAACAGGGTATATATTCTATTCTATTCTATGCACTTACTCGAGAAAAAAAAAATGTTCTTTGGGTATTTTGGGTCTCGTATGTCAGTACACGAAGTTAAACATTGGTGTCATTATCTAGTCTGTAATATTCTGAATGCAGACATGATACGATACGAGTGCAGCGCTCTAGTATTTCGCCATTTAAGTACAAAGATTCTAGACATCTAGACAGCCAGTCCTCATCACTCTGGTTCAGGTATATGCTAATAGATTAGGTTCTTGTCCTTTGTTGTTCATTTGTAACAGCTTCTTTTTGTAGCAATTTTCCATTTATGTGACTTCTGAACAAGTATACCATTTTTTTTTTTTTTCCTTTACCAATACTTTCATCCCTCATTTTTTACCTGGCATCTAGGTGTAATCCAAGAATCTTGCAAATGACATGCTGAAATATTTTGTTTTAAAATGTTGAATATCATGAATTGTAAAAACTAGCAAAAGCATATCATTTTAAGGGGGGGGGGTGTAAAATGCTGAGGATTGGACATAGAGATGTAAATGTGCCAGCTTGTCAAACCACAGATATATAACATTGGTGCCTTCTTACAGTAGGTTTTACCCCCTGTTCTTCATGTGGACATCTCAGGAAACTGACTATCTTTGAAAGTAAATTTGTCAAAAGGCTATCTTTTGGCTTACCCAGGGCAAAAGAGCTTACCCTGAAAAGTAATTTATCTTTAAGGGGAGATAATTTTCCCTAGTGACAGGGAGGGTTGTGGTGGGAAGGGGGTTCCAAACTTAATAAATTTGTCAAAAGGCTATCTTTTGGCTTACCCAGGGCAAAAGAGCTTACCCTGAAAAGTAATTTATCTTTAAGGGGAGATAATTTTCCTTAGTGACAGGGAGGGTTGTGGTGGGAAGGGGGTTACAAACTTAATATAGGTATGATGAGTTCATGACAAATGCTAATACCAATAGGTACTGTTGGAACTTGGAACTGATCCCTCTTTACTCTCTTACCCATATTCCTATATTGATAATAATAGGGGTGGACTATTGGGGTTTGAGTCCCAAACTAACACAAAGTGGGAATTGAGTCCCAATACATAAAGCTCTGTGTAGGCATTTGTAAAAGCTTTGCTCAAACAAATAAGTAACATTTAAAAATTGTAAAAGAATTACTGTGGCATGAAGATGTCTGTTTAGATGTTTTCCAAGGTTTGTGCTGAACCTAACTTTCTTAAGTGGGTATGCAGTAAAATGTCTTAACATATACTTAACTCTGTCTATGGGATAGGTATCATCATGAAGATGTCTGTTTAGATGTTTTCCAAGGTTTGTGCTGAACCTAACTTTCTTAAGTGGGTATGCAGTAAAATGTCTTAACATATAACTCTGTCTATGGGATAGGTATCATACTTACTTTCTCTTTTATATCACATTTAATTTATAAGTAAGTGGTAAGTACCTACCTAACTAAGTACCTCAACCTACCTCTCTACTGGTCTTGGTTACAAGTTGTTGGTAATATCTGAAATAATGAGATGTACCTAGCCAAGGTCTTTAACTTCCATCTTAACCACTCAAATTACTTGCTCAAATTTCAATCTTTTTGTTTTATTTATACTTAGATACCAATCCCATACTTTATGCTTTCTGTTTTATTATTATTTTTAGTTGATAGTCCAGATCTTCAAGTAAATTTACCTGAAGTACCTTTAATGAATCCCATACTTTATGCTTTCTGTTTTATTATTATTTTTAGTTGATAGTCCAGATCTTCAAGTAAATTTACCTGAAGTACCTTTAATGAAGTAAGTACATACCTACCTACAAATGTAGCTTATAAAAAACTTTTTCCAAGTAAGTAAGTAGGTATTATTTAGAATACCGAGGTGGATGATTATTTATCCTCTTTTATTAGCTTATAAAAAACTTTTTCCAAGTAAGTAAGTAGGTATTATTTAGAATACCGAGGTGGATGATTATTTATCCTCTTTTATTTGATCAGATAATAACAGAGCTCTTAAGGCTAGGTGGTAAAGAACGCCGCATATGTTAGCCTCGCCTACCTAGTGGTTATTTCCACTGAAGAGTCTATTGCACCCTAACACCCCTGATCTAACTTAGTTTAACAAAGAAGCTCAATTCTCAAGTGATATCAGATAAGGAACAAAGACCCATCTCTTGCCTTGTTCTTTGTTTGATCTTAGATTGGTATTAAGTATTGGATTGTACTTATTGCTGAATGCTGGTGAGAAAAAGAAAGATCGTACCGACCAACCCGAGAGTCGAGAGTGCGTGGTAGCATGCAAGTCATAAGAAATACAAGCAAGAGTGACTCATTCACTTCACTAGAGAGGTTCCGCGATATCTTATTCCATACAGTGTTCCTTTCTCTTTCTAATCAAATCCATCATGGCTGCCATGGCGGATTGAGTGCAAAAGCTGAGCAGTTGAAGGAATGAACAATGAAGATTTTTTAAAAAGTTATTAAAAAAACCCTATCTTTCTGAAGTGATTTTTTGAAAATTTATCATATTTACAAATGTTCATCATTAATGCATAACATAATTATAATTAGTTTTAAATGTAGACTTAAAATTTTCAGTTAAATATCCAGACTCGCTTCGTACCTATCGTATATTTTTTTTTTTCTCATTCAACCGTAATCTGTACGTAGGAAATACAGAGCGGTTGTTGGAAACAAACGGTATTTCAACCAAAATTAGTTTTTATTCTGTGCTAAATTATTGAAGTTTTTGGTGTATGATTCTGTGTATACTTCTCATTCGATAAAGTCGATTAGGATGGCTGAAGAAATGGCTAATATCACATTAGGCTGCAGTGTGGATATTAAACGTACAGATGGTAAGTCCAATGGATACCTACTTTCTTAATTTTCTCTCTAATCTAGGGCTGAAGGCCTACTGGATTGGATTGACATGTAATAAATTGGTCTGGGTTCACACTGTAGCTAAAATGTACAATTTCATTATTACGTTTGTTGGGCTGGCTTGGTTGGCCCTGGGCCCTGATAGCTGATCCCTAATCGGTAATTATTCAAAAACCACAACAATGAAAAAGAAAGCTTCTTTTTGTGTTTAACCAACCTTATAACAACACTGGTCACTGCTCAAATTGTGAAAGATCCTTTTTGCATTTTACCTAATCCTCTAATAACACTGGTCATTGCTCCTTTCTGACAGCTCCTTTGTTGGTTCATTTGTAACAGCTTCTTTTTGTAGCAATTTTCCATTTATGTGACTTCTGAACAAGTATACCAAAGAAGAAGAAGAAATATTCAGGTACATTGCACCTAGGTATGTTCATATAGTATTTTCTCACTCGAAAAATCCACTGAATGGAATGGCCGCTTAGGGGCTGAATAAATTATTAAGTAAAAGAAAGGACATTTGTGTGATCCTAAACAGTTTCCTCCATGTCAATTTCTTGTCACTACTGAGATTTGAACCGCAGTCCCCTTCACTTACGCATCCAATGCCCCTGCAGCCCTGCACTCACTTGATTAAATGGAGAAGGAATTTTCAAATTTAATGTGTTAAGCATACTTAAATTCTCGTCACAAATATCGTTCCCCAATTATTACTTACACCTAGATAAATTTTATGACATGACTTGAACTCGAACCACCGACCTCCAGATCCAAAGTCCAACGCCTTAACCACTGCACCACCTGATTAAATACGATGATAATGGTCTCAAGTGATAATACTTGAGCCAGAGAGCAGCTGAGCCTGTAAAGTTTTTTAAAGCATTAATACAGTGGAGAGAGAGAGAGAGAGAGAGACTGGCGAGAAGAAAAATCAAGTTTGGTAAAGTTGTGTAGCGTTCGACCCTGAGAGGACGGCCTCTGCAGTGTACCCAAATATGGACATCAATATGGCATGATACAGGATGGTCTGACTGGACTATCAGTGCTCGGGCCAAGGTCTTGGGTTTGAGTCCGGAAGCCGGTGAAATTTTTGAGAGATTTTGTGGCGGAGCAAAATTTCTGAAGACACATTTTTGAACGTAAACAGAGAGCGTCATGTCTGCCTGATTATGATTGCCCAAGGGATTATGAACCTATGGGGCTATTGGATGGCTGATAAAATAAATGTGAAGATATTCTCATCTTGGGACATAGGTAAAGGATTTGAGGCTGCCATAGAAGGGGTAAGGAAGGGGGAATTGAAAATTAAAACCATTTGGAATATCAGATCATTCTTGGATAATTTTTTAAGTGTCCTGACTTCTGTGTCTCGCTTTAGAAGCGCTTTGAACATGCCTACCACTGAATGTGCCTTCGTATCCCTTGAAGAGTTGTGGAACCTGAAAGTGCGCAAGTTCCAATGTGCCATGAAGTCACGACAATGAAAAAGTTCAAAGTCAGAAGTCACGACGATGAAAAAGTACTTAGGCTCCTTTTTTGTGTTTAACCTAACCCTATAAACACTGATCACTGCTCAAATTGTGAAAGCTCCTTTTTGAGTTTAACCTAACCCTATAATAACACTGCTCGTTTGACTTCTGAACAAGTACCTAGATTTGATACACCCTGTATTGAGAGGATAGGAGGCACATCACTCGGTGTGTTCAGTCCACCAACTGTACCCTTGAGAGGGGCACCCTGAATTATCGTTGGCAAACAACATGTTAATGCTTGATTCACATCTTCCTTGTTTTCTTGCGCTTATTAAATTTCGTTTTACGTACATTTCTTTTGGTCAATTACTTAAGAAAGTACAAATGTATTTTCTCATCTAGAACATCTGAACTTTCGCTCTCTCTCTTTCTTTCTCCTTCTTCTCCTCCTCCTCACTTTCTTTTCCTCCTCCTCTCCCCCTCCTTCTACTCTTCCTCCCCTCCCCCTCCTTCTACTCTTCCTCCTCCTCTTTCTTCTTCTTCTCCTCCTCCTCGTTCTCCTCCTCCTCACTTTCTTTTCCTCCTCCCCTCCCCCTCCTTCTACTCTTCCTCCTCCTTTTCCTTCGTCTTCTTCTCCTCTTTCTTCTTCTTCTTCTTCTTCTTCTTCTTCTTCTTCTCCTTCTTCTCCTCCTCCTCCTCCTCCTCCTCCTCCTTATTTCCTCACTTTCTCAACGGTCTATTTGGAACATGGAAAACACAATAAGCACATTGCACTCCTTATTACCATTAATTTCCAAACAAGCCATAAATAGTGTCGAGTGTCTTTGTGTAATGGTGATGAATTGATAACGGCTTAAATGATAACTAGTGATAAGAGGCTACAATGGCCTTGAACTTCCCTATGGTGCGGCGGTATGCTGCTAAGTGATGGGTACATAAACCTACCATACTTGAGTATCATTGTTTTATGAGGTACTAAGTACCTATCTACTTGAAGTGCCGAGAATTTAGGTACATTTGTACTTTCCCATCATCTTCCAATATTTTCCCATTATATTGTACATGTACCTACTTGGAGACTTTCTACGAAGAAATCGTGCTGTGCATTTTGGACTGGAACCACCAACCTCCGAATCCAAAGTCCACTTCGTTAACCATGAAGCACACTTCTGAGGTCGGTCATAGTACCTACATAAGTGCTGTACATGGCACGACTAAAATTATTGTGTAGGGCTTTTGAAATATTGTTATCTATTGTACCTACCTAAGTATGTGGCTTTTAGGTCAATACCTAAGTACATACTTCCTTGCCTATTCAATAGTGAAATAGGTATGATATAATAGTGCTTATTTATACTGCTCGCATAGGACTGGAAAGTCCCTTTACTCCAGCAGTAGGCTACTACTATTATTGTGGTCAAATTCTCACTCGCATAGGACTGAAAAGTCCCTTTACTCCAGCAGTAGGCTACTACTATTATTGTGGTCAAATTCTCAAATTAGGATTGAGGATAAAATTCCATACCTCGGCTGGGATTGAACCCACGCCCTCCTGTTTACCAGGCGAGCGCCTTGACCACTAAATAGGACTGAAAAGTCCCTTTACTCCAGCAGTAGGCTACTACTATTATTGTGGTCAAATTCTCAAATTATATTGAGGATTCCATACCTCGGCTGGGATTGAACCCACGCCCTCCTGTTTACCAGGCGAGCGCCTTGACCACTACACCACCGAGGCAAGGTAGTGTAGTGAGGTATTCTAGGATCTAGGTAACTATATTTAAATATCTAGAGAAAATTTTAAATAAGCACCTAAATGTGGGCCATTTCTTTACTTCTACTATTTTTAGACTTGATAGGTACATACCTGTGAATGTGGGACAATTTTCTTTTTGTATACCCCTCTTCCTTATTTTTCCTGCCTCTAGTTGTCTCCTCGCTTTCCCTTCCTCCTCTGCTCTGTTCCTAGCCCAAGTTTAGTCTTATTATGGGTATCAGTATCAGGTATCATGGCTTGTTTTGTTGGTTGCTGGGTTTCGTGATGCTTTGTCATGCAATGCTAGTAGGTGTTTCGCTGTCTTATTTATTTAGGTTCTTCCTTACTATGTTGACTATGTTCCTTTTAGTGCAGGTGCTCAAGTAGTTATCTGTTGGCACCGCACCTAGTATTTGGTCCCTTGATCGCTTATTCGCTTCAAATGTCGAAAATTTACGGGGTTTTTTATGGAATTGCTCAGATCTTTCTTGTGGCTCTTAAATCTTATTGAGATGACACATATGATTGAAAAGTGGGTTTGTATTTGAAGGATGTTTTTGTTTATTTTTCCTGTATATTATTCTTGAGTCTTCTGGGAATGATTCTGATATTTCGGGGGGAGGGGGGCTGTGACCTTTGAGGTTCAAGGTATATCCTGTATATTATTCTTGAGTCTTCTGGGAATGATTCTGATATTTCGGGGGGAGGGGGGCTGTGACCTTTGAGGTTCAAGGTATATGTAAGTAGGTACATTAACTTCAATAAATTGTCTGCTTTTCTCCATTAGCTTTCAATCGTTAGATAGCTACATAACTTCTGTTTGTCCTTGGTTAATGTACTCAGTAGGTACCTGGTACTCACATCATTTAGCAGAGGAAATACATTTCTTTCCGTCCGCTGTCGCTTTCTTTTTTCTTCCTCCCCCCCTCTTTCGTCTTCGCGAACATCTAATGTTCAACAAAACAAAATCAAATAATGCGTAACACCGTCTGACAATAAGTACTATCTTCTATCTGATTTACTAAATCTTCGTACAGCTGATGTACTAAATCTTCGTAATTAATATACAGCATGGTCTGAATTATTTGCCTTCCTCTCTTTTACAGCTTTTACTTCAACTCGATACGAATAAAAAAGAAAGTAATAATTAACTTGAAAAAACTTAATTCCAAGTTGAAACTTTTACCTGTGTCAGTTTGCAGTCTAAACCGTTCTCTTCTGTTTTTTGTTTCAGGTATGTATTGACAACATAATGGACTTCTTACCAGAACTGTAAGGGTAAGATACCACGAGATAGAAAGGAACGGGCTACCTAGTACTTGTTAATAGTTTAGTAAACGATAACTGCTGAAGATGCTATTAATGATAGATATTGCACAAGACGAGTTTTTCCAGAGGTACATAGGGCCCTACTCTTAACAGTCTTAACGCTTGAGTATGTTGTCCAGCTCCCTGAAATGGTCGACTTTTACGAAGAGGGAGTTAATGATCTAATCGACAGATTTCTGTTAATAATGTATACTTACTGTTTGATGTATTTATCTATCCCTCTTATATTTCAAGTATTAGCCTTAGGTTTTCAATGTTCCATGTTCCCAAGGATTTCTCGCCTAGATATAGGAAAATTTCTATGTATCGTTATGGTGTTTCGTGTATTTGTTGAATGGTTGCACGGAATGTCGGTGCACATTGGCTCTGTGGAGATCTGAGATGTTTCAGCATGAATGATTTTTCTTCGACCTTGATCTGTGACGGGAAGACATGCGAGAGCTGACTCCAATGTCACCTGTTGCACCACAATGTCATTGTCACAAGTTATACATCATATGCCTTGCTTGACCGAGAATAATAAGGCTCTTGAGTGGAAGATGACCTGGGTAAGGTAAAGCCCAAGGCATTCTCTACCACCTAACCCTCTTATTATGAGGCGACTCCAGTGTCACCTGTTGCACCACAATGTCATTGTCACAGGTTGGACATCATGTGCCCTGCCTTCTGCTGACCGAGAATAGAGACTCTTGAGGAGAAGATAGCCACTACATAGGATTAATGCCTGAGGCACTGTCTACCACCTAAGCCTTGAAGCTCTATTAGGTATTACTTAATTAGAGGCCTGGGTAAGGTAAATCCCGAAGCATTCTCTACCACCTAACCCCTGGAGCTCTATTACTATTAGGTATTACTTAAATTTTGCTTACCTGTGGCTGCATCCGAGACCGACCATATGCCTGCTCCATACCTTGCCCCCAGAATCTTCGTTTATTCTATCAAGTTGTCCAATTAGTGGAATGAAATTCCTCGCCTCAGTATTTTTTCTGTTTGAAAGAGACTAATGTTGGATTTCACCAATATTTATTTAGTCATTCGAACTCCTGTTAAGCTAACAGCCAGTTAAGTTCCATTTAATTTGTATTGGCTTAACAGGGCTGTTAAGCTAACGGGCTGTTTGAGGCTGGGAAGAAGGTTGGTGAAATCCACTATAAAAGGTCCATTAACCCTAGTGGATACTGCTATTATGATCAACTGATCACACTCTCAAGCTATCAATAAAGCTCTGTCACCGTTGGTATTGAAGTCACAACCTCCTGATCAAAACACGCATGACCACTGGGCTACCTAGGGAGAGCACCTCCCAGTAGACGTGTAGCTTCCTTTCTGAGCTAAAGTCGCTAGAGAGGAATAAAAACTATTACTAAATTAATTAAGCGAGTTTCTGAATTTGGTCATGCCTCTATTGACGTTTTGTCACAGAATACGCCTTGTCAAGTGATGTGTAGGAACTTGGGTACTCTATGTACCACGTACGAGAAGTTACCAATACCTTGTGCTTGTGACATAAGTATAAACTTTGCTCTCTGTAGTCACTAGTCACTACACAATGTCGAAGTAAAAAATGTTATCATTTGCTGGTTTTTTTTTCCACTTTTAAAAATGAAGTTCAACAGACTTAACCCATTGATGTCCCGTGTACCAAGCGACGTCTCCGTATTTTGTCTTTCATTTACTTTGTCTGAATCTTGGACTATACTAACTTGATAACCTGTCTTATCTAAGAGTTGCTCTCTCCCTCCCTCTTCCATAGTTACTTAACAGCTTAACTCCATACACAAAAGGCTCACTCTGAGGCTTAGGTGTAGGGGCAACTGCCCCAAAGGATGGGTTAAGCTTATACGAATCTTGTGTCACATCACTGGCGTATATCCCGCCCCCACAGCCCCTGCGGCGTGAGATGGCCCCTGGCATTTTGGGGCCCCGCAGGGACACATTCAGGAGCCCCTAAATCCGTACAGTTTGTAGCATCACTGGGTTAGCGTGTAGTATTTGGTAGCCAAAGCGTGGTACTGTGAGTGTAGGTTTGATGTTGTCAACTTAAAACATAAACTGCTTATTAGGGACGACTTAATGCATATTAGTCTGTGAACCTCGTTTGGCTTCGTGCAAACTTCAGACACAACATATCTGACTCTCTGCTTAGGTCAAATCATTATTGAAAAAGTATTTTGAGCTTAGCTACTTTTTTCTTCAAAAGAAAGATTAAAGTTTTAGATTACCTAGTCACTTTTAGTACAAGAAGACCCAAAATCCATTTTTTTTTGCTCTCCTGAAAATTAGTGCAAGTAGACGGCGGGTCTTCTCGAATTGACCTCTCCAATTAGTAAAATATTTAAATTGAGATGCTATAAATATAAACGTAAACTCATTCAATGTAGAAACAATACAGGAGAGAAATTGTCCTTCTTACTGACCCATCTACATTGCCAGCACGTATCATTAGTAGTCAAACAAACTGTTGTTTGGTCGAAATGCAGTTATTTTAGCAGGGGCCACAGTCAGAAAACTTGTTGGTATTATCCATGGAGGTATAAATATTTATACCTCCATGGTATTATCATACTGTTGAAATAATGACACCACTTATTTGCTTTAAGTAACTATCTTGACAATCGAAATAAAGAACTATGCTTACCTATACTCGTAAAATAAATAAAATTACACAATAGTAGATGTATCTATCCGTATTTGACTCTTTTTATTCGACCTCATTTTTTTCTAGAAAATCTCCTTTATGTCAAAAATGAAGAAGTGTTTTTATGATTTACTGACAATCGAAATAAAGAACTATGCTTACCTATACTCGTAAAATAAATAAAATTACACAATAGTAGATGTATCTATCCGTATTTGACTATTTTTATTCGACCTCATTTTTTTTTCTCTAGAAAATCTCCTTTATGTCAAAAGTGAAGAAGTGTTTGTATAATTTAAGATGGCCCTGATTTTTGCTACACTTGGCTGTTTTATTGGATTAGACATGGTTACATTATCCACTAGACTAGATGCATGTTACTATTTCGAGTTGGGTATTTGGTCTGTTTTAAATATTCTGTACTTAGCTCTTCCATCAATATTCTCATTGTAGTGTTTTCTGTGTGAAATTAACTTAGCTTTTGTGTCATATTTTTATTTATTTTGTGTTTTCTCCATATATCCTGTTTCTCTGTGAGATTTTTTTTTCTTCGCCTTGAGATTCTTGAGAATGAGTTTTCTCACAAATATTACTTGTACTGAGGAAAAAATCTGCCAGAAGCTTTCTTTTTCCTAAAAATATTCTGTACTTTAAAAAAAGAAGAAGAAGAATTTTGGTAACAAATTAGTACACTTTTCTCTTTCTAAAACAATAATTAGAATTGCGAAAACCGCAATTTTTTGACAATCCATCAGTTTTTATAAGACAACGTGCAATTTACGGGATGTTCTTGTTAGTACATATGTAGATTGTAGATAGTCTCGATTACCTATTTATGAATAGGAATATTGTTCCTGCACTTAATCTTTCGTTCAAGTGATCCACGCTTAGCACTATGAATGAGAGTTTGTTCTTGATATCTTGGTGATTCCTCTTGTTTTTGTTTGACATCATGACATCCCTAAGTGATTCCCCAACGGTTTCTGGAGAGATAATTATATCACTTCATTGGATGATGATGATGTTAGCTTTTCGTACTGTTACTTCATTGGATATATTTATCTACTCGTATGTCTATGTTTTCAGTTATCTCCGCGATAGTTTGTCAAGTAGTGTTTCCAATATTTCGTCATGTTCCTATGATCTCATTAGTGTGATCCGTTTTTCCCGCGTTCCCGCGTTCGCATCATATTCTAGGGTATTTGGTGATCTCATTTCTTCCATCGCATTGTCTTGCTCTATTGGAATGTACACGGTGGCTTCTCCTACCTATTAGACGTACATTGACACCGTTGGCTGCATTAGCTATTTCTGTCTGCACTTGGATGATAAAATCACTCAACCCGTTTATTGTTATCAGGTAGTGTCTTTTGTCCTATCTGCTTAGCTCTTGGGCTGAGTTATCACGGTTTTTATTAGCGTCTTAAATTATCATCGGTTTTATCAGTATTATCATAATGAATCATCCATGTTGTCCTTCATAATCTTTATAGAATTATAGATAACGTTAGCTATAGCTATAGCTACTTGTCTAGGCATTGTTACCTAATAAGGGGAGATGGGAGGGGATTAAAATAAGTTTCGCGGTTCGTAAAAAGGCTGAGTTTTTTAAATTTATTTATTTTCTTGAAGAGTTCAATGATATTTAGGGCTATGACCAATTGACAATTGACCATGGAAAATATAGGATTCGGTAAATTGAAGTAGGATTTTTACTTTTTTTTTTTCTAAATTCCAATGTCTACTTAGTAGGTATGTTGCGCATATCCAATAAATCCTTTCAAGTGGATTCGAATCTGAATTACGCACTAATGTGTATCAGCATTATAGGCTTGAGCTATTTGCTAATGCTAATCCACTATGATATACACACACGCACATGTATCTCAATAGTTTCAATTGGTCAAAGTTAAAATGCTGGCGTGGATCCAGGCAAAACAAAATTGTGATGTTTCTATTCCTGGTTTCGAGATGCCTTAGCAGAAATTCGTAGCATTCTGACTAATGGGCTCCAGGCTGTCGAAGTAGAGCGCAAAAAACGACTGGGTTTACCATCGATGATGTAATGGGAGTCCCACTGAATAATATAAATATCCTACTTTGATCATATTTATGAATCACTATAGATTTTAACATTTTTAAAGAAAAGTTTTCTCTGTTGCCAGTGTTCAAGTCTTTCTACAAAGAGGAACAAATTTATGAACAACCATTTTCAAGTTGGGCTGATTTCATTACCTCGCAAATTTCGTAAATACGCTGAAATCTGTTGAAAATTATTGTGAAAAGTTTGCCTAGACCTTGAAAATTTAAACAAAACCGGTACCTTTACCTACAATTAAAATCAATTTTATCGAAGTTCAAATCTTGGACATTGTTCGTAGCCCGATTTAATGGTTTGTTACATAAATATTTCATTAGAAAAGAACCCACTGTGCGAGTGTGCGCGAATCTTAAGTACGAAAAAATAATCTCGATACCTA
>NW_007377998.1:123226-128281 GCF_000475195.1 Diaphorina citri | reverse complement strand
CTTTTCATGTAGCAGATTGGTTGGAGTTTTAACATGGTTGACTATTTCCAATAGATAGGTACTGCTGTAAAATTTGGCTTAACACCTGAGATCTTACGAAAACCCAGAGAAAATAATAGTTGACTCAGTGAGTTAAGCCATAGATGTTTTATACCACACACAATTTGCAATTTTATTTAATCCTGAGTTAGTTTGAGCCACATAAAGTTTCAAACTCAGTGCTAGAGTCTGTCATGGAGCTCATTCTGCTGATTCAGGAAAGAAATAACTGACAATGTAACTTGTGTGGGTAGTGAAGAAGTTTATGTACACTTTAAAGACCTTATGGTCGTTACCAATTGAATTGGCAAGACAAGATTCTAGTACAGTATACGTACTCGACCATCAGGGAAAAGTTGAAACAATTTTCTGTTGTTTGATTTTTCATAAAAGTGCAGTGAGATTGTTAAGTTTCGTTTACATTGACAGACCGGGAAAAATCTTTAGTAATGTGAATTTTGGTGTTAATAAATTGTGAAGTAATATCAACATACCCAAACCAGATTTGTAGATAGAAAATGGACAAATAATGAATTTCCTTGTGTTTCTTAACCATCAGTTACCTTCCTTTTTTTTCGTCATTCCTAGATATTTCCTCTATGCCTGAAGAGTATTTTTGTTATATAATAAAAATAAAATGGGATGCACATAATAAAATCACCGGGATCAATCACCGGGTTTTACAGAAAACTCGAACAAAATAAAAAACAGCTGATGGCATCTTTGTTTTCATCATTGGTAGTTACATCACTTTGCCTGCCTCATTTCTCGATTATTTCTGACTTTTTTATTTCACCTTATAGACTGGGTTTGGGAAAAGTGTGTTCCATCCCAACTGAGTTTCCTTCGAAAGTGGATTTGTGTTTCGTCTTTTGGAGGTGCTTGTTCTGAGGGTGATTTCTTTCTTTTTTTTTCTTGAAACCATTGGTCCTTTGATTCTTTAATATAAAGTTTTTAGTTCTACCATACGGGTCGGGACAATGGTAGCTATGTGCCTCATTTTACTTCATCCTTACACCTAACAACAAGTCCTAGTTCCGCACAATATGCTAGACTTTTCCTGCACCCGTCATATATTTTTCGTGAATGTTGTAAAAATAAGGTTGGAATAAAATATCAAGTTTTATTTCTGAGCATTTAGTCATAGATAGCTTTAACCTGTTGATATCTAATAGATTTCTTCCCAGATTCTTTGAATTTTTTGAAAAGACCAACTTACTTTCTTTCTACCTAGTTTATAACATTTTGGCAATTGTAAACACTGTTGTAATTGTGTAATAACATAATAAAT
Source organism: Diaphorina citri (assembly GCF_000475195.1). Taxonomy (NCBI): domain Eukaryota; kingdom Metazoa; phylum Arthropoda; class Insecta; order Hemiptera; family Psyllidae; genus Diaphorina; species Diaphorina citri. Next base: position 126,951 of record NW_007377998.1, on the reverse strand, counting down.
ATATCTTATAATTATTTAATAGATTTCTTCCCAGATTCTTTGAATTTTTTGAAAAGACTAACTTACTTTCTTTCTACCTAGTTTATAACATTTTGGCAATTGTAAACACTGTTGTAATTGTGTATTAACATAATAAATATATCTTATAATTATCTAGTTGGTCCAGAAAGTCCTAGGTCATTTTGTTTCTTTTATATTGATCACAAGGGGCCATTCCATGTTCGTTTGGCTATGTTTCATGACCAGCAAGTATTTCACTGTCACAATATGTAAGTTTATTGTGTAGCCTACATTGAGTTCCGCGTTACACTTGATGTTACGTGGGGGGCTGATTGAGTTGCATTCAACATTTACATAATCTTGTGAGGGTCATGGGAGCCCATGTCATTAATTACTTTAACTCCTTCCTATCATAATTTCTAATTTGGAAACTCCATATCCCTCTCTCCTGTCTCCTCTTAACTCCCGTTTCTAAAATGAAGATCCCTTGGCCTTCTTTTATTGTTCCTAATTTGCAGGATTGGTTATATTTCAATTGTTATTTTCAAGTCAGAGGTGTCTCATTCTTGACAACCTTTAATTATTGAAATGAAAAATTAAAAAGACAATTGAGATTCGACATTCAACTAAAGAAAGTTTGGTGAGCTTATTTCAATAATTATTTGCATTTCTTTTAAATTTTTGAGATCTTCCCCCTTTTCCCCCCTTGAGCGCCATATCACTCCCAAGTTATTAAATCAAGCTTGATTAGGTATAAAGAGCAGTCGGAATTTGATACGTCTACATCCCATCCCATTGTCCCTATAAGAATATTATTGAGTAATGTATAGCTTTCCTTATCTCTAATGTCCATCTCGCGGTTTTAGTGAGACAAACGTTATGTATTGTCCCCTGATCAGGCTATTGACAAGTTCATTGAACAGCAACTCCTGAAAAGGCGGGAAAAAGAAATGCTATTTTTATTGTCTTTTACGAAATATATGTAAAAGTGTTCACACAGAGCCAACGGGCCGTCGACTGAACCGTCCACACTGCTCTACATCCCATCCCATTGTCCCTATAAGAATATTATTGAGTAATGTATAGCTTTCCTTATCTCTAATGTCCATCTCGCGGTTTTAGTAAGACAAACGTTATGTATTGTCCCCTGATCAGGCTATTGACAAGTTCATTGAACAACAACTCCTGAAAAGGCGGGAAAAAGAAATGCTATTTTTATTGTCTTTTACGAAATATATGTAAAAGTGTTCACACCAGAGCCAACGGGCCGTCGACTGAACCGTCCACACTGTCTCGATAACATTGATTCACTTCAACGATCGACGGCCGGTTGACTATGTGTGGACACACCTTTAGACTCCATCGTCCAACAAGCGGGGTAACAAATTGGCGAAATTTTATTCACTTAGTCCGTCCGTCACACACCGTCAAAGTGAATGAAATTGTTCTTATCAACTTTGAGCCTTAATATAAGTAAATATCTACACATTTTTCAAGTAATGTAAATGTAAATAACTCCCAATAAAATGCACCAAATGCGCTTGACAAAGAGCTTTTAATTCAAGACCCACGTTGAAATCCCCACCTCGGACCTCTGACAAATGCTCAAAGCATGATGCCTTGGCTTAGGAGCAAAGTGTTCTGTTCTAAAACCGACAAACCCAGCAGCAACGGAGGTGTCAAATCTAAAGTGAAGAAAATCGAGAGTGCCAGTCCCAAGTCTAGTCCGAAACTGAATAGCAACACCTCTGCTAAGCAAGGTAATTTCAAACAAATGACGAGAAAGTGGGATGCGCCAAGTAGAGTTGTGAGTATTATATGAGGGGTTTGAACTTGGATTTTGATATTTTGCTGTCCACAATCGATTCATCATAAATATGTAGGTTCTCTAGGATCAGATCCAGCTGTTTAAGGTTAAGAAGTAGGTAGCAAGAGCAAGTAAGGGTGGGTTTCACCAACCTTCTTTTTACCCCTAACAGCCCTGTGAGCTCAACAACCCCGTTAAGCCTAAACAAATCAAATGGAACGTAACAAACTCTTAGCTCTTAGCTTAATAGGCCTTCTAGGAACTTAAAAGGCGGTCTCTTCGTGTAATCAAATGGAACTTAACAAACTCTTAGCTTAATAGGCCTTCTAGGAACTTAAAAGGCGGTCTCTTCGTGATCCCTTGTGTGCCGCGTTCAATTTTGTTTAGGACTATTGTGACTATTTCTAGGGATATTGGTGAAATCCACTGTAGGACTCGTGAGACATACTGTGTAGTTGACACATGGATACTAATTTTGTAGAAAAAGAGATCATAAGAATGTGACTCTATGAGAAACAATTACACAAATAATAATAATAAATAAAATAAAAATGAAATGCAAAGAGAGAAAAGAAATGGAGAGGAAAGAGGGAAGTTTGGAACGAAGGAAGAATGAGTCAGAAATAGGGGCCACTTTTAGTCGTCTAAAAAAATCATAGGGATTTGGGGAAGGAGGGTGGGAGAGTACTATTATTGAGTCATTGCTGCTGTTTTGCCCCTTCATTATAGAGGGGACATGTGAGTGGGTGACCCTACGGTGCCAGTGTTACTTCTTATATTCTGAAGAAGGGAGGGAGCAGGGAGGGTTTTATTTCCCTTATCCAGAAGTGAGTTTCCGAAAAACGGCCTGCGGCGCATTCCGCCTCCTATTCCTTGACATTCTGTATATTGCATATTTTATTTATATAAAGGGGTAATCTTACTGATTTTTGGGTACCTCCGCCCCCTAATTTTCTGGAAAAAGTCATGGAAATTTTCTGGAATAATCATGGAATTTCATTCCGGGAAAAGCGTATAAACCCTGTTGTGACCAAAATATGCAATGGTGTATGACTGTATGGAAATTATGTATTAATACTCTGCGACAATATCTACCTCATGTTCTGTCCTGCGATGCGTAACTTAAGCGCACACCATGCAGACATGGTATATTTCCTATAGCTATCCCATACGTGGACATACTAATACGGTGTCTCAGACGTCCATACCATTGGAAAAAAAAAGCTCATACCAATAGGAAATTTTCCGATTGAACTTGGATTTTGATATTTTGCTGTCCACAATCGATTCATCATAAATATGTAGGTTCTCTAGGATCAGATCCAGCTGTTTTAAGGTTAAGAAGTAGGTAGCAAGAGCAAGTAAGGGTGGGTTTTCACCAACCTTCTTTTTACCCCTGACAGCCCTGTGAGCTCAACAACCCCGTTAAGCCTAAAAAAATCAAATGGAACTTAACAAACTCTTAGCTTAATAGGCCTTCTAGGAACTTAAAAGGCGGTCTCTTCGTGATCCCTTGTGTGCCGCGTTCAATTTTGTTTAGGACTATTGTGACTATTTCTAGGGATATTGGTGAAATCCACTGTAGGACTGGCAATTTTTTTAACAGTGAAATACCTTTGTATCACGATGAGTGAGACCAGCATAGACGCTGTGCCCGAGTCACGCCTATACGTGGAAATTGACAAAGTCCTTTGTTACCCGCAACGTCAGTCTTTATTTGATCAATTATTGTATTATATTATACCGTTGAGTTGAATTTGGTGAAGAGTTCTTTGTGTTAAGTTGTGTTCACTGTCGAGACGCTGGAAGGCCTACATTCGACCTATGATAGCCGGACTTACTTGAAGCAGGACGTTTTGGTTGTATGCTTTATCTTTTTAATTCATAGTTACACAGGTTGATGGTCACTACAGGATGC
>NW_007377998.1:65253-123069 GCF_000475195.1 Diaphorina citri | reverse complement strand
TTTTTTTGTTTTTTTTTTTTTTTTTTTTTTTTTTTTTTTTTTTTTTTTTTTTTAAGAGGTTTGACAGAGGGAACTTTAACTGCTATGGTCTTATCGTCCCGAAATCGAGGAGAGAAGGAAGACAGGATAGGAGAAAGCCAGCCGTTCCGAGAACGAACATTATCCCATCAGGATAAAATCCGCCCCGGGCGGGAATCGAACCCGCGGCCTAGCGCTTACAAGGCAGACGCACTACCAACTAAGCTAACTAGGCTGGCCAATTTTTCTTTGTTGGTAATGTGAACACACTTTCCTTTCGTGCAGTGTAAACACTGAACAGGCTGTATGAAGATTTTCCCCTCTTCAACCTAGAATAGTCGTATTGTTTGTTTGTGTGTTTTTTTTTTGTTTTTTTTTTTTTTTTTTTTTTTTTTTTTTTTTTTTTTTTTAACCAAGAAAACGAAAATAAAACGGCCCACAAGTCAGAAACTTTTTAAAGTTGAAAAATTATCGGTACAATAATAATGAAAGTAGCTATACAAGTGTACACTATACAGCTCTCTTTTGGATGATAAATGGCCTGATGATACTGAATCAAAAAATTGAAGTCCAATTTTATTTTAGAAAAATGGGTTAAAAACTAGAAGGGAATATTATAAATAGGGACCGGCCCACAAGTCAGAAACTTTTTAAAGTTGAAAAATTATCGGTACAATAATAATGAAAGTAGCTATACAAGTGTACACTATACAGCTGTCTTTTGGATGGTAAATGGCCTGATGATACTGAATCAAAAAATTGAAGTCCAATTTTATTTTAGAAAAATGGGTTAAAAATTGGAAGGGAATATTATAAATAGGGATAAAGTAGCAAAATTGTAGAAAAAATGGGAAGTAAAGATGATAGTCTGCCAAAATGAAGTAACAATACTGACGTCTGACAGGAATTTTAACTCGTTACGTAGGACGGGAGGGGAAAAAGATGGCACAAAATAGCGTCTGGGGTAAATATTAAAATTGTGACCGTCCCTCCCTTTTTTCCTTCCTATCTGCAATGACTACAACATTCTAGTTATGCTATTATAGTTAATAAATAAATTATGAAAGCACAAAAGTTCTCCGTTCGCCATGCTACGCCTGGAATGTCACGATATAAATCATGAAGGAGTTGAAGCACACTCTTGTGCAATAGAATGCTTACAGGGTGGCCCCTAACAAGGTGACTTTTGACTAGCGAGAATAAATCATGAAGGAGTTGAAGCACACTCTTGTGCAATAGAATGCTTACAGGGTGGCCCCTAACAAGGTGACTTTTGACTAGCGAGAATTTCTGATGTTGCTGTAGTAGTGTTTTTAAAAGGTCTTGAATTCGAAATATTGTTCTTCTTTTTAAGACTTTTTTTAGAGGTTTGATACAGGGAACTGAAACTGTTAAGGTCGTCCCGAAAGCTAGGTAGTCGGTTTTTTAGGCTTAAATGGCAGAATTTCACCTGGTGAACTCTTCCACTTAACCGGTGATCTTCCTTTCTACCAGTATGTATAATCACGCCATGTTGTTTGCTGTTAGTCGGAACTTACCTACTCATTATAACATTTTCCTATGTTAGTTGAAATCAGTATTGAAATGAAGGGCGTTTGGTAAACAATTTCTTTTGTCCAGAATCCAGGCAGTCTCCCACTGGCGTATATTCGTATATATCACCTCCGCAGACCCCGTGGTTAAGGGGGGTCCGTAGGGACACATTCAGGGGCTTCAGTGTATTGACCCAAGGGCCCCCAGGCGAAACCTTGCGTGGTTCCCCAAAAAGTCCATACGCCACTGGAGTTTCCACGACCAGTTTCGGCATTTACTGTGACCCTGTATTACCCACACGATCTAGTCTGTGTCAGCACCCTTGTCCCGTTCAATTTGAATTGTTTGGGACAAAGTTCCCACTGTAACCTTTAATTTTATCGTGTCACCAGCACACATTAACTTTGTCACCTTTCCCATTTATGTCTTCACTTTCCCTCTCTCGCATGTTCTTTTTTTTTCATTTCCTCTCTTCGCTTCTCTTTTTCTCTGTTGTCTATTCTTCTCTTTCTCGTCACTGCTTGACGTCTTGGCACACCCGTCATGCCTCCTGGTTTCAGACCATCATGCTCAAAAGGTTAAATAGTTTTCAAAAGCTTTTCATAAAAGTCTCCAGCCCTTCCCCTGCAGTCTGCCTTGTGAAGTTTCCCCCCAGCTTACATCCGGAAGGTCGCAGTGTCACGGTTGAATGGTTCGAGAAGGGTGAAACTAAGGGCAAAGAGGTGAGTTCGCACATTATCTGATAACATGAAGGTCGCAGTGTCACGGTTGAATGGTTCGAGAAGGGTGAAACTAAGGGCAAAGAGGTGAGTTCGCACATTATGTGATAACGGGGGGGGTTTGAACTTGGATTTTGATATTTTGCTGTCCACAATCGATTCATCATAAATATGTAGGTTCTCTAGGATCAGATCCAGCTTTTTAAAGTTGAGAAGTAGGTAGCAAGAGCAAGTAAGGGTGGGTTTCACCAACCTTCTTTTTACCCCTGACAGCCCTGTGAGCTCAACAACCCCGTTAAGCCTAAACAAATCAAATGGAACTTAACAAACTCTTAGCTTAATAGGCCTTCTAGGAACTTAAAAGGCGGTCTCTTCGTGATCCCTTGTGTGCCGCGTCCAATTTTGTTTAGGACTATTGTGACTATTTCTAGGGATATTGGTGAAATCCACTGTAGGACTTGTGAGACATACTGTGTAGTAGACACATGGATATTAATTCCTATTTCGTATGTTTGGTTTTGCAGGACGAATTCATTCAGCCATAGTATCCAGCTTACATCCGGAAGGTCGCAGTGTCACGGTTGAATGGTTCGAGAAGGGTGAAACTAAGGGCAAAGAGGTGAGTTCGCACATTATGTGATAACATATATATATTCTGACTGCAGACCCATTGTTTTCCTGAAACAGGTTAAAGGTGCATATCCGCACTGAGCCCGTGTCAGCATACGACCAAGTGAGTAGCCTAGTTCCAAAAGTTGACAATTTTTTTAACGGTGCTGAAATTGGACTTCTCGGAACTTTGACCTTAATATACATATGTAATTAATCACATTACATTGTTTTCTTCTCTTTACAGGTGGAGTTAGATGCTTTATTTTCGTTAAATTCCAATTTGATGCCCAAGACGAACAATGAGAACAGCCAATACAATAACTGCAGAAGCATGCCTCTGTCCGGTAACAAATTATCTAGGGTAAGTAGAGGAGTAACATTAACAGTTTTCCATACATCCCAAAGAGTAACAAACAGCCTGTTTACACTACTTGAATTTTTCTTCGTCCAATGTTGCAATTTTTCTTGCTTTATTTTCGTTAAATTCCAATTTGATGCCCAAGACGAACAATGAGAACAGCCAATACAATAACTGCAGAAGCATGCCTCTGTCCAGTAACAAATTATCTAGGGTAAGTAGAGGAGTAACAAAGAGTAACAAACAGCCTGTTTATACTGCTTGAATTTTTCTTCGTCCAATGTTGCAATTGGATGTTCTTCGTTGTTCATACAGGGGAAAATCTTCATACAGCCTGTTCACTGACTTCCTTTTCCCCCCCCCCCCCTATTCGCTAAAAGCTAGCTAATAAATGGGTGGATCATGTTTACAGTTCAGACAAGGAGTAAAATCATTAATAGAGAAATAAATTGTATATGTAAAAAAAAAAATCACGTAGGTATGTAATATGTATTGTATAACATTATCACTTGATCTCTTCCTCCCATCCCTAAAAGAAATCTTTGACTGTAGGATAGTACCATAGTATCGATTCCCATTTTATCAAGTAGTGTTGGAAGGTTCTTTCCTTGAAAAACACGGTTCCTCTTGATTTCAGATTCTCAGCCAAGCCGCTGGTCAAAACCATTTTCGAAGGCGGCATGGCCACGTGTTTCGCCTATGGTCAGACGGGCAGTGGTAAAACCCACACCATGGGCGGAGACTTTCAGGGCAAAACCCAGGACTGCAAGAAAGGAATCTATGCGATGGCTGCCAAGGATGTATTCAAGCTGTTGAAGTCGCCCAAGTATCGAGGCCTCAATCTGCATGTGTCTGCCAGCTTCTTCGAAATCTACAGTGGAAAAGTGAGTTGGCTGGAAAAAGTCTTGGGATGGGTTTCACCAACCTTCTTTTTGCCCCTTCTAGAGCAGATCTTCTAGAATTCTAGAGGCTGGAAAAATATTGGTGAAACCGATTACCTACCTACTTCGGTAAAACTTGATTTAAAAAATGCTCCTCAAAGCCCCTTTTTCAAGCTGTGAGCACCTTGAAAATATAATATTCCCATCACGACAATTTTGCACTCGTATTTCGATTAAGGAGCACGGTAGCGCTCCGCCCGCTAAGTCAAAGTTTGACAGCGCTACTAGAGATATTATACATTATACTTACGCAACAGAGAAAGTAACCATTTTCAGGTAGTATGCAAATATTTGAATAGGTTCCTTTCTGGTGTTCTCGTGTAGACCCATCACCCAAGTGAGAAGTTTTGTATCTTCTGGCCCATCTGATCAAGGTTTTTAGGCTCAATGAATTTTGTTGTTTCAGGTTTTCGATTTACTCGCTGAGAAGGCAAAACTTCGCGTCCTGGAAGATGGCAAGCAACAGGTGCAGATTGTGGGCCTAACGGAGCAAGTGGTGGACTCTGTAGAAGAAGTACTCAAGCTGATTCAACATGGCAACAGTGCGAGGTAAATGAGAATTTGACAACAATGTATTTACAAAATAGTAAAGTAACATTTGGGTAAACTGACAGTTTGGCTGAACACTTTCACAAAATCAAAATTCAAGACTCCTAATTGTCCTTTCTACTATCAGACCCATCTAAATTCCTGTCCAGCCCTGGAAGCCAGCAATGATATTAAACGATACATTCAAATATCTTGAAAGCAAATGAAGATAGAAAATTCGTGTTTTCGCTGATTGTCCTAACTTTTTGGGGGACATTTAACGGTGACCTCTGGAATTTTACCGGGTGTCCCCTTCAAGGTCACGATTTCTATCTTGATTTGTTTTCAAGATATTTGAATGTATCGTTTATTTTTGGACACCCTGTACATATTATAATGATTTGCCCATACGTACCTAGTGTTAGTCAACTCAAATAGTGGATCAACTTCGTGATATACACGTGTGTATAGGGCTCGAGATTAATAATTTTCATTACCTACCTATGTCGTATTTATTTACAAAATAGTAAAGTAACATTTGGGTAAACTGACAGTTTGGCTGAACACTTTCACAAAATCAAAATTCAAGACTCTCCTAATTGCCCTTTCTACTATCAGACCCATCTAAATTCCTGTTCAGCCCTGGAAGCCAAAGTGGTGGACTCTGTAGAAGAAGTACTCAAGCTGATTCAACATGGCAACAGTGCGAGGTAAATGAGAATTTGACAACAATGTATTTAAAAAATAGTAAAGTAACATTTGGGTAAACTGACAGTTTGGCTGAACACTTTCACAAAATCAAAATTCAAGACTCTCCTAATTTTATCACGCCATGTTGTTTGCTGTTAGTCGGAACTTACCTACTCATTATAACATTTTCCTATGTTAGTTGAAATCAGTATTGAAATGAAGAGCGTTTGGTAAACAATTTCTTTTGTCCAGAATCCAGGCAGTCTCCCACTGGCGTATATATCACCTCCGCAGATCCCGCGGTTAAGGGGGCTCCGTAGGGACACATTCAGGGGCCCCAGTGCATTGACCCAAGGGCCCCCAGGCGAAACCTTGCGTGGTTCCCCGAAAAGTCCATACGCCACTGGAGTTTCCACGACCAGTTTCGGCATTTACTGTGACCCTGTATTATCCACACGATCTAGTCTATGTCAGCACCCTTGTCCCGTTCAATTTGAATTGTTTGGGACAAAGTTCCCACTGTACCTTTAATTTTATCGTGTCACCAGCACACATTAACTTTGTCACCTTTCCCATTTATGTCTTCACTTTCCCTCTCTCGCATGTTCTTTTTTTTTTTCATTTCCTCTCTTCGCTTCTCTTTTTCCCTGTTGTCTATTCTTCTCCTTTCTCGTCACTGCTTGACGTCTTGGCACACCCGTCATGCCTCCTGGTTTCAGACCATCATGCTCAAAGGTTAAATAGTTTTCAAAAGCTTTTCATAAAAGTCTCCTGCCCTTCCCCTGCAGTCTGCCTTGAGAAGTTTCCCAGTGACGTTGAAAGGAAAAAAAAATGTAAAAGTTATAAAAAAGTTGAAAGCCTATAAGATAGGCGAAACTCGAGTCGGAGTAGAAAAACACAAATACCTAGTATCCAGTAATAATAGAAACGGTAAGAATAATGTTTAGAACCAAACCTAATTCTGCCTTTTCATGTAGCAGATTGGTTGGAGTTTTAACATGGTTGACTATTTCCAATAGATACTGCTGTAAAATGAAATTTACTTTTGGCTTAACACCTGAGATCTTACGAAAACCCAGAGAAAATAATTTTTTTTGTTTAGAACCAAACCTAATTCAGGCTTTTCATGTAGCAGATTGGTTGGAGTTTTAACATGGTTGACTATTTCCAATAGATAGGTACTGCTGTAAAATTTGGCTTAACACCTGAGATCTTACGAAAACCCAGAGAAAATAAGAGTTCTGTTGACTCAGTGAGTTAAGCCATAGATGTTTTATACCACACACAATTTGCAATTTTATTTAATCCTGAGTTAGTTTGAGCCACATAAAGTTTCAAACTCAGTGCTAGAGTCTGTCATGGAGCTCATTCTGCTGATTCAGGAAAGAAATAACTGACAATGTAACTTGTGTGGGTAGTGAAGAAGTTTATGTACACTGTCATGGAGCTCATTCTGCTGATTCAGGAAAGAAATAACTGACAATGTAACTTGTGTGGGTAGTGAAGAAGTTTATGTACACTTTAATTTAAAGACCTTATGGTCGTTACCAATTGAATTGGCAAGACAAGATTCTAGTACAGTATACGTACTCGACCATCAGGGAAAAGTTGAAACAATTTTCTGTTGTTTGATTTTTCATAAAAGTGCAGTGAGATTGTTAAGTTTCGTTTACGTTGACAGACCGGGAAAAAATCTTTAGTAATGTGAATTTTGGTGTTAATAAATTGTGAAGTAATATCAACATACCCAAACCAGATTTGTAGATAGAAAATGGACAAATAATGAATTTCCTTGTGTTTCTTAACCATCAGTTACCTTCCTTTTTTTTCGTCATTCCTAGATATTTCCTCTATGCCTGAAGAGTATTTTTGTTATATAATAAAAATAAAATAGGATGCACATAGTTTTCAAAAGCTTTTCATAAAAGTCTCCTGCCCTTCCCCTGCAGTCTGCCTTGAGAAGTTTCCCAGTGACGTTGAAAGGAAAAAAAATGTAAAAGTTATAAAAAAGTTGAATCCTGTGTAAGTTATCTTTTTTATTTCACCTTATAGACTGGGTTTGGGAAAAGTGTGTTCCATCCCAACTGAGTTTCCTTCGAAAGTGGATTTGTGTTTCGTCATTTGGAGGTGCTTGTTTTGGGGGTGTTTTCTTTTTTTCTTGAAACCATTGATCCTTTAATTCTTTAATATAAAGTTTTTTTAGTTCTACCATACGGGTCGGGACAATGGTAGCTATGTGGCTCATTTTACTTACTTCATCCTGACACCTAACAACAAGTCCTAGGTCCGCACAATATGCTAGACTTTTCCTGCACCCGTCATATATTTTTCGTGAATGTTGTAACAATAAGGTTGGAATAAAATATCAAGTTGAAGGCTGACTGACACGTCTTTCATAAAGTTTTGGACAAACCTGATGAGTGTAATATTTGTTGAAGCTTTTCGCTTTTACTTTTCCTATAGGTCTGAAGTGGGGATCAATACTTGCACGTTATTTCGAATTGTATTCATAACGCCACGTCGCACTGTGTTGGTTGCTATGCTTTCATTTGCTTTCCCTCCTCACCTCAGCTCCCTTCTCTTTGCTATCCAAACTATACACAAGCTCTGCTAGGAACTGTCTGTTTTTGTATATATCAAGTTGAAGGCTGACTGACACGTCTTTCATAAAGTTTTGGACAAACCTGATGAGTATAATATTTGTTGAAGCTTTTCGCTTTTCCTTTTCCTATAGGTCTGAAGTGGGGATCAATACTTGCACGTTATTTCGAATTGTATTCATAACGCCACGTTGCACTGTGTTGGTTGCTATGCTTTCATTTGCTTTCCCTCCTCAGCTCCCTTCTCTTTGCTATCCAAACTATACACAAGCTCTGCTAGGAACTGTCTGTTTTTGTAGATATCAAGTTGAAGGCTGACTGACACGTCTTTCATAAAGTTTTGGACAAACCTGATGAGTATAATATTTGTTGAAGCTTTTCGCTTTTACTTTTCCTATAGGTCTGAAGTGGGGATCAATACTTGCACGTTATTTCGAATACTTTGTATTCATAACGCCACGTCGCACTGTGTTGGTTGCTATGCTTTCATTTGCTTTCCCTCCTCAGCTCCCTTCTCTTTGCTATCCAAACTATACACAAGCTCTGCTAGGAACTGTCTGTTTTTGTAGCCTTCAAGTTTGTCATGTACGGGACATTAGTGCCGGCAGGAATGCTTTTGCTTTGCTGTTTACGAAATGGCGTGACTTGGGTTGTTTATAAATCGGATTAGTTGTAGATAATTATAATCTTGATATTCCTTTTCCTTCTTGATAATGTCAAGCTTAAAGTTGCGTTTTATTTTATGAATAATTAAATTGGATGGAATTCTGTTAACTCCTTAGGTATTTGGGTACCTCAAGAAAATGGAGGGTTTGAGAAGATAAAACTCAATGGTGATTCTAACAGATAGCAGATAGCCTCCCGAAAGTCCACGCAATTCTGTTAACTCCTTAGGTATTTGGGTACCTCAAGAAAATGGAGGGTTTGAGAAGATAAAACTCAATGGTGATTCTAACAGATAGCCTCCCGAAAGTCCACGTTACTTTTCCTACTACACCATGCAACTGGTTTAAAACCTGAACATCGAATTTTTCAGTATTTTCACTCCTTAGGTATTTGGGTACCTCAAGAAAATGGAGGGTTTGAGAAGATAAAACTCAATGGTGATTCTAACAGATAGCAGATAGCCTCACGCTACTTTACTACTACACCATGCAACTGGTTTAAAACCTGAACACCGAATTTTTCAGTATTTTTCTGCGCTCGCGCTCTCGAGATTTTTCGAGTGTGTTTTAAACTAGACCTAAAGTTTGTACTTCTTTTATTTCTCGGTGATTATTTAGTTTTTGTGACTTAGTATTAACAATATCTGTTTTTCTTTCCTGCAGGTGCATGGCAAGTTCTCTCTCATAGATTTAGCAGGTAACGAGCGCGGGGCAGACACATCGTCAGCTAACCGGCAGACCCGTATGGAGGGGGCCGAGATCAACAAGTCTCTTTTGGCCCTCAAGGAGTGTATTCGGGCCCTGGGCCGGAAGGGGGCCCATCTGCCGTTCCGTGCCAGTAAGCTCACGCAGGTCCTGCGAGACTCGTTCATTGGAGACAAGAGCCGAACCTGTATGGTAAGTGAATAAGTGATGTGCAGAACCGCAGCAGTATAGAATCCTTTGCTTTCACCATCACTCTCTCTTGTTGGACATGAAAATCGGTGATGCGTTTTAAACTAAATTCCATTTTAAATCTTTCTTTCAGTCTTAAAATATGTACACACACAGTTAAATTTAAATAAATAAACTGATGATCGGTTACCACGTAAAACGTTGGAAAACTACGAATTTTGACTTAAAAACTGTGCACTCTCTCTTGTTGGACATGAAAATCGGTGATGCGTTTTAAACTAAATTCCATTTTAAATCTTTCTTTCAGTCTTAAAATATGTACAGACACACAGTTAAAATTAAATAAATAAACTGATGATCGGTTACCACGTAAAACGTTGGAAAACTACGAATTTTGACCTAAAAACTGTGAAAAAAATGTCCTGAAAGCCACTTCGCTAATACAGGTTTTTGAGCCCTTAAATTTCAAAAGACCCTAGTAAAATAGTTTCTTCAAATCAAATTGATTCCAAGGGCAAAGAAAACCTAGATCCTTGACAAATGGAGTATGCCTGAAGGCATGTGATTTGTTCCAATCCACTTATTTGGTAAGAAAGGCTTTTTTTTTTGTTGAGGGCAAAGAAAACCTAGATCCTTGACAAATGGAGTATGCCTGAAGGCATGTGATTTGTTCCAATCCACTTATTTGGTAAGAAAGGCTCTTTTTTTTAAGTATCGACTTATTTCTCCCTTCCTTACGTCCCCAGATTGCTATGATAAGTCCTGGCATGTCGTCTTGCGAGCACTCTCTCAACACTCTACGCTACGCTGACAGGGTCAAAGAACTGGCAGCCACAGACCCCACGGAAGGCCCTCCACCTCCCACCATCATACAGCGACAAAGCAAGCGATCTTCCCCGTCCACTTCGCCACAGAGAAACGATTCTCATCTCAACGACAGCGATCTGGCTCAACTACGCTCTCTCAATGTAAGTGTTTTTGTTTTCTTAGTTAGACTTAGGGACGTTTTCATTTAGGATTATGTTGAAATATTTGGAGATATCACAGAGAGGAGAGAGGGAACAGAGAACCTTCCAGTCTGAAATCAGAAGAGAGAATGAGCTCTGACAAAAATCTAGGTCTAAAGAAACCTCCCCTTGACCCCCTACTACCAAAATAAGTGTAGGGGGTTAGGGGAAATGTAGGGTGTTGAGGAGAGGGTTCTCCTACATTTTGACCATTGGTTTTGGAGATATAAGTTGCATTATCTTCTTTTAAAGTTATTCACAGTTGGTTCTAGGTATCCGCGGTTTGTTCGCGGTATTCGCAATGAGTTCGCGGTAGTTCTCCTACATTTTGACCATTGGTTTTGGAGATATAAGTTGCATTATCTTCTTTTAAAGTTATTCACAGTTGGTTCTAGGTATCCGCTGTTTGTTCGCGGTATTCGCAATGTGTTCGCGGTTTGTTCGCGGTATTCGCAATGTGTTCGCGGTTTGTTCGCGTTATTCGCAATGTGTTCGCGGTATTCGCAAGTCGTTCGCGGTATCTCGAGGGTTAGAACCGAATCACTTGTTTCCCATAATAACCATAATTGAATGGAATAGACTTCAGATAATCTCGTATACCTTAGGAGGGGGAAGAGAGAAAAAGAAAGAGCAAGCTTACTTATCATAGACATCTGCCAAGAGTTGGTGTAGGTCTTTGCCTTGAGAATCCAGATAGGCAACCAACTCAGCCATCCTGACAGCAGCTGTCACTCCGTCCTTGTCTAGCACATGAGTTCCGTCCATGAATCCTATGGCCTCCTCGAATGCGAGAAGTACATGCTTGCCTTCCTGTTCTAAATCGTACGTCTTGGTACCCATCCACTTGAATCCGGTCAGAGTTTCCTGTAAACAAGAACGGTTGATGTTTGTTGGGATTCGAAGATGGGCCAATCAGTTGGTGAAAAGAACGCCGACGAGCATATATATTCTGTAGTACTTACGGGGATAATGAAGAATAGAATAGAATAGAATAGAATAGAATATACCTTGTTTATCCTGCCAGAATGAGACTGAAAAGTCCCTTTACTCCCGCAGTCTAAACAAGGTCTTATATATTTCATAGGTAAAGTTTACAAATAAGTATGTACTTAGTTCTGTTCTGTACAGTATGTACAGATGTACAGTATGTACATCTGTACATTATGTACAGTATGTACACATCTGTACAGTATGTACAGTATGTACATACACACATACACATACACATCAACATCTGTACAGTATGTACATAAGTATGTACAAATAAGTATGTACTTAGTTCAAGTTTTAGATATCTGTATACAAAATGATTAGGAAAAAAAGATTACATATTCAAATTCATTTCATAGAATTAAATTGTTTTAACACGCTTGCTTGCCATGCAGAAGGCCCCGGGATCAATCCCCGCCATCGACAAAAATTTGTACTCATTTTTCGATTGCAAATATTTCAACGGGTTACTTTCTGGTGTTCTCGTGTTCACCCAGCACCTAAATGGGAAAGGATATTTTATAAATCCAAAAAGAAGTTTTTAGTTGACGCTCTTCCGATCTTTTTTTCCAATATATAACCATTTATTTAGCAACATAAACACAAATCACCTCAATATGAATAAGTAATACATATGGCTTGATCTTCCATGAAGCAATTTAAAATATTAAATGCTCTGTATGGGATAAAGAGGAGTTCAAGTTTTAGATATCTGTATACAAAATGATTAGGAAAAAAAGATCAAATTCATTTCATAGAATTAAATAGTTTTAACACGCTTGCTTGCCATGCAGAAGGCCCCGGGATCGATCCCCGCCATCGACAAAAATTTGTACTCATTTTTCGATTGCAAATATTTCAACTGGTTACTTTCTGGTGTTCTCGTGTTCACCCAGCACCTAAATAGGAAGTATTGTGTCTCTTATCGCCCGTCTGAAGAGAGGCATACGGGGCATACCACGGGATCGATATGCTATGACACAGACCACATGCGTCTTATATAACAGTTGTTTCATTGCTTCGAAATAAAAACGGCGGTGAAGTACTGTGGATTTCACCAATGACTTAATGAGAGATTTAACTAATGGGAGAATTTTTAATCAGCTAAAAAGGATATTTTATAAATCCAAAAAGAAGTTTTTAGTGATTGAAAAAGGATGAGTTTTTAAAAACTCCTGTTTGAATCAGTAAAAGCTCCTTTTTGGAGCATTAAAAATTCTCCCATTAGTAAAATCTAACATTAAGTTATTGGTGAAATCCACCATCATCTTTTTTTAAAACAAACAAATAATCATCTGTTTTTTTCTGTTTTCCATTCCAGCCTACTCGCTCAGCTTACTTCAACTTACCGAACTTAAAATTGCAACCTTACAGCAATTTGTGGAGAAAGTTCGCGCTTCTCTCTCCCTCCCTACCTTTCTTTCCCTCCCACCCTCCCTCTATACATCTATCGAAGTACCTACTTCGTAATATTTCTATTAAAAACGAAAGAAAAAATAGTTTTCTAATTTTAGTGGTTAAGAGCACCCCAAAGTGGTGGGGTCAAAGCTCAGGGTCTAAAATGTTCTGACCAAACTTTTCCGTTCCTGAATGTCTATCCATGACTCAGAGCCTTTCTTTCCCTCCCACCCTCCCTCTATACATCTATCGAAGTACCTACTTCGTAATATTTCTATTAAAAACTAAAGAAAAAATAGTTTTCTAATTTTAGTGGTTAAGAGCACCCCAAATTGGTGGGGTCAAAGCTCAGGGTCGAAAATGTTCTGACCAAACTTTTCCGTTCCTGGATGTCTATCCATGACTCAGAATGAATAAATGTGAAGTTACGCGAAAGCGGCTCGAAGATTTATTTTATTAAGTACTTTTTTTATGGTTCTGAAACAAAGTTTTAAATCCCACATTATCTTTATCTTCTCTTTCCAATCCAGGAAGGTGAAATTTCGGCGGATCTGTACGATTTTCACGAGGCAGTGTCCCAGCTTCAAATCCAGGAGGAGATTGTGCTGGATAATCACAAGACATTGATGGAACAGGCGGCGGCTTGGCATGAACAGGATGCTGGGCTTGTACTCATGACACGGGATGTAGACTATGATCAGGATGGTAAGAAACGTTCTCACATTTTTTTTTTTCCAATATATAACCATTTATTTAGCAACATAAACACAAATCACCTCAATATGAATAAGTAAGTAATACATAATACATATGGCTTGATCTTAAGTTCGTACATTTTTTTTTTTTTTTTTTTTTTTTTTTTTGATTACATATTCAAATTCATTTCATAGAATTAAATAGTTTTAACACGCTTGCTTGCCATTCAGAAGGCCCCGGGATCGATCCCCGCCATCGACAAAAATTTGTACTCGTTTTTCGATTGCAAATATTTCAATGGGCTACTTTCTGCTGTTCTCGTGTTCACCCAGCAGGTCCCAGCACCTAAATGGAAAGTATTGTGTCTCTTATCGCCCATCTAATGAGAGGCATACGGGGCATACTACGGGATGGACATGCTATGACACAGACCACATGCGTCTTATGTAACAGTTGTTTCATTGCTTCGAAATAAAAACGGCGGTGAAACACTCAAAGTGGATTTCACCAATGACTTAATGAGAGATTTAACTAATGGGAGAATTATTAATCAGCTATAAAGGATATTTTATTAATCCAAAAAGAAGTTTTTAGTGATCCAAAAAGGATGAGTTTTTAAAAACTCCTGTTTGGATCAGTAAAAGCTCCTTTTTGGAGCATTAAAAATTCTCCCATTAGTGAAATCTATCATTAAATCATTGGTGAAATCCACCATCATCTTTTTTAAAACAAACAAATAATCATCTGTTTTTTCTGTTTTCCATTCCAGTGAGAAAACGAGCTTTCCAACCATGTATGTCACATTTGGACGAAATTTCTCTAAACTCCAGTGTGAATGAAAGTTCGCAGCTGTTGAAGTCGCCCAAGTATCGAGGCCTCAATCTGCATGTGTCTGCCAGCTTCTTCGAAATCTACAGTGGAAAAGTGAGTTGGCTGAAAAAAGTCTTGGGATGGGTTTCACCAACCTTCTTTTTGCCCCTTCTAGGGCAGACCTTCTAGAGGCTGGAAAAATATTGGTGAAACCGATTACCTACCTACTTCGGTAAAACTTGATTAAAAAAATTTCCGATATTGAAAGTCGGTGACCATATAGCTTTTTTTCAAGCGAGATATTTTACTTGTCTTGTGAATTCTATGTTCTGTGAGAACATGTTATCAACTTTAGGTTATCATGTTCTAGAAAAATAAGTTATAACTGTAATGCTCTGTCCACACCTGATCTAATATTCAGGGTGTCCAAAAATAAATGATACATTCAAATATCTTGAAAGCAAATGGAGATAGAAAATTCGTGTTTTCGCTGATTGTCCTAACTTTTTGGGGACATTTAATGGTGACCTCTGGAATTTTACCGGGTGTCCCCTTCAAGGTCACGAATTTTCTATCTTGATTTGTTTCCAAGATATTTGAATGTATCGTTTATTTTTGGACACCCTGTACATATTATAATGATATGCCCATACGTACCTAGTGTTAGTCAACTCAAATAGTGGATCAACTTCGTGATACACACGTGTGTATAGGACTCGAGATTAATAATTTTCATTACCTATGTCTTATGCTAATAATCCTACTTAGAAGTATTTTCGGGAGGTTGATATCGGGGAGCATCGACAGAACATCTGAGCAGAGCGTTGATCTCTTACACCGATATATACGGCAGCGAAAGTTCGTCACTCGATAACTCAAGAACGGTTGAATATTTTTCAACTAAAGTTGGTACACTGGTAGGCCTTGGGTCAGAATAGAACTGAATAGTTTTTGGCTCAAATTGATCGAGCGGTGCGCAAGGATTTAGCTCTACTAACGGATGATGCGTTAGATTTTTTTTTTTTGTCACTGGTTGTCACGAGCCGCTCTCTCCAGACTGTGCTGTACTCTAGCGAACAGTTGAAGCACTGATTTTTAGGAACAGATAGGAGGAATTAACGGTAACCTCACTAGCGCTACCTTCCCAAACAAAAGCATTATGCGGCAAACAGAAGAAGGTATTTTTGTGTCCCAAAGTTCCTCCTATCTGCCAAATTTGAAGGCGGGGGTGCAACTGGTGCAAGCCGTGCAAGATCCATGTTGTTTCATTTTCCGCCTGTGAATGTGAAGTTGTGAAGTGCAAGCTGTGCAAGTGATATTGTTCATATTGCTAATAATGAAAAATTGTGAATTTATCATTGTTCTTGCTACAGTTTAAACGAGGCACTAACCTTTGTAAAAAAAGTAACAATAATTAAAAGATAGATAAGTCATTAAAACTAACCCTGTTATTGTAATGAATCTACTGATTTTGACTATCAGTATGAAAAGATAAACGTCTGATTGAAAACAGTAAATATTTTAATAAGTTACAAAATAAAAAAATGATGCTGTACCATAAAGAGAAAATGATATGTTGCATTTTGTTTTTACTCGTATATGTTGTAGATCTTGAGCTTATCCTTCTATAGATTAAACATTGTTTAGTTCAAGTTTCAGGTTAGATGCAGAATTTTCTGTAGAAGGGTAAAAACCTGACTTTTTCTATTACTATTTAATTCGTTATTTACTTCATTTTTCTCTCGAATTCTGTAGTTTTTGTTTTGTATTATCTACCTATCTACTATCATTTGAACAAATATTTTTTGTAAGTTTTTTTTACTATTATTAACATGAATTTAATGCAATGTAAAGTTTTGGTACAGTAATGTACCACGGTACTGATCGAGCATTTCTTGTGAAATATTTCATTCCGCTCTCTTTGTCTCAATATGGTCCCAATAAATTTTCTTGTCCAAATAAATGCTCATATAGGTATTTAGAAATTAATACAGTCAAACCTGAGCTCTAAGAGAGAATATTTCTTACCCGAAAACCTTGGTAAGGAAAAAATGTAGCTTTCATTAGAGAGAAACAAATCTTGTCCTTGGAGTCTCTCTTATTTAGGTTTGACTGTACCACATAATTGCAGGTTCCGTTTGTAATAATAGTGCTCTTTTATACTGCTCGTATATGGCTAAAGTGTCCCTTTATCCCAGCAGTAGGTTACTACTATTATTGTGGTCAAATTCTCAATCAATGTTAATAAAATTTCTTACCTCGACTGGGATGGAACCCACGCCCTCCTACTTCCCGGGTGAGCGTCTTGACCGCTATACTACCAAGGTTCTTGACCACATATTCTGAACTTGCGCTGAAAAGCTTGACTTGTTTCAACAGTATACCTACGAATTTTACTTTGGTTGGTGAGGATCACAAAATATCAAATCAATAGGATCGCATTTTTCGGCACACTAGCATACCGAGAAAACGATCAATGTAGACTTGATTTTCAATGATTTTTTCTCTTCGCGAATCTTCATATTTCATCACATGAAACTTGGAGGATATTGTAGATACTACAGAAGTGTAATATCACTTGTTTGGTCCCAGATTGCTACGAGTATATGTAGTAGGAATGAAAGTAGACACCACTTCAGTAAAAGTATGTTTACTCAAGTGAGGTGCTTGCTTGATAATATTCCTTCAATCCCTCTCGATACGTAATACATTTGAATTATTTTATTATTCGCACAATGTAAATTAAATGACAACTTTCTAATGTGTCCCAACTCCCACATAACTGTTTGGCGATTTTTATTGTATAACTTTTCTTATTTTTAGGAGTCATTTTTAGAGAGGCTTCTGTCCGATAATTCGATACGTAATACATTTGATTTATTATTCGCACAATGTAAATTAAATGACAACTTTTTAATGTGTCCCAACTCCCACATAACTGTTTTTAGAGAGGCTTCTGTCCGATAATATAATATTTCAACAATAGAATACAGTCCTGAATGTTTCCAGTTTTAGTTTATTAACAGTCGAGTGTATGTAAAACCTATATTATAATCCATTCCTCATGTATGATATTAGTCTCGATCTTTTGTGTCTCCCAAATTCCTTTTGCCTTTATCTTTTCCCCATCTAGAATTTAACAGATACTCTCATTCTACTTTGTCTTGTTGTATTTTCCTTCATTTCCCAGGACACGAAAGGTTACCTGTTAGACTGATTCTCCCTTGATTTTATTTTCTACTAACGCAAATAATAAATCCTTTGTACCTAGTACTGAGTTTTATTTTTATTATTTCATTAATTTATTTTTCTTTTTTTTTTGTACTGAAAACCTAATTTATTAATTTCTGTAAATTCCTTATTTTCTTATTATTTAATAATAATATACTCTTTTTTTTTTATTCAATTAATTTTTTACGTTTCTTTTTTGTTTTAGTTTTATGTCTCCACATCTCGTTCTTTATAAAGTCCCATCTTAATAATAAAGCATGTGATTTCCAAAGTTGCCGTCCATGCAACTGTCCCAGTTATACTAGGACTTCCTTTGAATGGGATTAATCAACCACTCAACTTACATGAGGTCACCTTAGATACCTATTATCTTTGATTGGTAGTTACATAAGTATGTATAAATTTCATGGTCTACAATTTTCTTCGTATTTACGATAGTGACTAAATGAAAATATATTTGTTTGAATATTACTTTCTATTTTTTACAATTATTATTATTTAAAAAAAGACTTACTTCAGCCTACGTTCAACCTAATCTCGGTTCCTAAAGTATATTTTGTAGTTTGTAGCTCTAGAATGTGTAATTTTATACGAACGTTAATAAAGATGACTAAATGAAAATATATTTGTTTGAATATTACTTTCTATTTTTTACAATTATTATTATTTAAAAAAAGATTTACTTCAGCCTACGTTTAACCTAATCTCGGTTCCTAAGTATTTGTAGCTCTAGAATGTGTAATTTTATACGAACGTTAACAAAGATCACGACAGCCACTCACTTAAAAACCTGAGTGAATATTTTTCAATACTTAAATATCGTCTCGAATTTTTCAAACCTGTTTTAGCTCCTCTCGTCCTAAGTTACATAGACACGAATAAATCATACATAGATCTGGTACTTCAGGTTTTGATATGGAACGACCGTCTTCAGATTTACTTTACTCCTCCCTCCTCCTATCCAAACTCAAGCTAAGTAGCATAGATACCGCTCTTCCTACACCTCCACCTCAAGCTGAAGAAAAGAAGATGGATGTGAAAGAACAAAGTACTTTACTGAGGAAGTGTAACGTACTAGAGGACCCTGTCATAAGTACAATAAAGAACTACATAAACATGGACGAGAAAAATGAAGTCGTCAAAAGAATGCAAAATCTTCTGGTATCAAATGTCCACTGGAAAGATTTTCTAGACCGAAGCAATCAACTCAATGAAAAAATTAAACACGCATGGAAAATGTTTGATGGTAGGAGAAAAATCATTGAATCCCATGAGTTGAAATTGAATTTAAAGCTCAGAGCACAGAGAGAAATCAAAGAAGAAGTAGATGACTATGAAATGAAGACGCCAATATTGGAACAACGGACTCTGGAAATGAAACATGAACTTGAGCAAATACAACAGTTTCCAGATTTCCTGGATAATTTCGTTAAAGAAACAAATTACGATACAATCTTCCCCTTGATAAGAAAATATGCCGCCATGAAACATTTACAGCAATATGTGAATGATCAGCAACCTGATTATCTCAAAGATACAGAAATCAAATCTGATCTTCGAAATACGCTAATTCAAGGTTGTAGAAAATTCGTGAAATTACATAAACCATTGCACGATATAGCTAACCGATGCACTCAAATCAAGAGACAGTACAATCGAAATGAAAAGGACAAATGTACCAATTTAAAACTATGTGCTAAGAAACAAAGGGAAAGTAACCGTATTCATCATAATCTACGATATTTATACAATAGTAAGCTGAGACCAAGTGAAAGTGTAAGGAAACTTGTAGGTTATGTTTTACCCGAGTTAGATGGAAGTCCAGATGAACTTGTCAATATGTTGAAGTCTATGCAACCAGTCTACTCTAAATTTAACTATGGTTATGGATATACGCATATACTGGGACTAAAGCTGAAACAAACGCTAGGGCCTGACTACGTGCCTAATGAAGAGTATTATTATTCCCTGTGATAAAAACTAATTAAAAGTTCAATCCATTTTTAATAAATTCACTATATCGCTGTACGAGAGCTTTTGTAATGTATGGTTATGGATATACGCATATACTGGGACTAAAGCTGAAACAAACGCTAGGGCCTGACTACGTGCCTAATGAAGAGTATTATTATTCTCTGTGATAAAAACTAATTAAAAGTTCAATCCATTTTACAAAATTCACTATATCACTGTACGAGAGCTTTTGTAATGCCATTTTTCCTCAAAACAACCCTTGTTATGCTATAAATACCTACTTGACCAACTACAGCGTGTTAAAAGAAAATGAATAGGAAGGTACTTGACAAAATTATATTTACAGCGTGTTCATAAAGTTTAAGGATTCGTCTAATATCACTGTACGAGAGCTTTTGTAATGTCATTTTTCCTCAAAACAACCCTTGTTATGCTCTAAATACCTACTTGACCAACTACAGCGTGTTAAAAGAAAATGAATAGGAAGGTACTTGACACAATTATATTTACAGCGTGCTCGTAAAGTTTAAGGATTCGTCTAGTAAGGTAAAGAACAGTCTCTTACGACAGGGGAAACAGCCCGTGGTCTTATTCTAATCCAAGAACCGCACGGTCATTTTTCCTCAAAACAACCCTTGTTATGCTATAAATACCTACTTGACCAACTACAGCGTGTTAAAAGAAAATGAATAGGAAGGTACATACTTAACACAATTATATTTACAGCGTGTTCATAAAGTTTAAGGATTCGTCTAGTAAGGTAAAGAACAGTCTCCTCTTACGACAGGGGAAACAGCCCGTGGTCTTATTCTAATCCAAGAACCGCATGATAAAGCCTAGTTAGCTTGGAAGGTAGCGCGTCTGCCGTGTAAGCGCTACGTCGCGGGCTCGATCCTCGATCGAGGCGGATTTCATCCTAAACAGATAAGATTCGTTCTCGGAATACCTGGCGTTCTCCTATCCTATCCTCTCTTCGATTTCGGGACGACCAGACCTTAGCAGTTACTGTTCCCTATATCAAACCTCTAAAAAAGGATTTTGACAGCTACCCGCCTCCTCGCATTGTCACTTAGCCTGAGTGGGGCCGGAAGTAGACAGTAACGCGATTACTGAGATGGTCACCCATCCAGATACCAACCACACGCTTCATTGCTTACCTTCAGTGGTCCATAGGAGACTGCTTGAACTGGTAAGCATTGGCAAGTCCAAAAATGGTGCTTTTTTTAAGCTAAATCCCCTTTAGGGGTGAGCTATTCATTTCTAACGAAAGTCACAACTTTGAATTGGGGTTGTGTTTTTTTGGGTCACTAGGAAGCTATTCGCTATGAAAACTCATTTCGATATTTATATATATCGGCGTAAGAGATCAAGGCTCTGCTCAGATATTCTGTCAATGCACCCCGGTCCACCTCCCCCGCATATCCTGTGTTGGAAAGACCGCGCTTAGCAAAAGTGCTGAATGGCAGTAGGTATGACTCCATATCGTGTGTTTGGTAGAGAGCGAGAAGCTCTGGCGAATTCATTCTGTATTCTAGATTCTGTTGTGTTGCCGAGTAGAGTTGAGATACCTACCTTACCTACTTAGAAGTATTTTCGGGAGGTTGATATCGGGGAGCATCGACAGAACATCTGAGCAGAGCGTTGATCTCTTACACCGATATATAGGTATGGCAGCGAAAGTTCGTCACTCGATAACTCAAGAACGGTCAAATATTTTTCAACTGAAGTTGGTACACTGGTAGCTGGTAGGCCTTGGGTCAGAAATTCAGAATAGAACTGAATATGGGAATGGGAGACATTTTTATCTCCCTTTACTCCCATAGAGACGTAAAGAAAACTTAACCTCACGCAACAGAGAAATTTCCCTGTTGTTTTATTGTTATTGATCATATTATGAGAACACCTAGCATGGTATTGTGGCGTCTGAAGTGGTCGATATTAGCTAGCACATTGCACGCACGATATTAGACCTGATGTCTGAGAGAACAGCACAAACTCAATGCCTGGGGAACCAGGCCAAGGTTGCTGTCCTCCGACAAGCTCTCTTCTGCTTCCTCGGAAATATTCTAAATTCAAACGATGACATCATTAATCTCGCTGTTGGCGGGAGCATATGGTCAGAATATTCGTTCCTTCTTACCGTACCTTGTGTTGAGTTGTGAGCCAAAATAAATTGGACTCCTTAAAAAAAATAAATTAAATCATTCAAAATGGGTTTCTATTTGAACTGATGTGTTTAATTGAATGTTTTCTTTCTTTTTATGTTTGTCTTCAGGAATGTGACATCAGAGGCTGAAGAGAGAACATACAGGTAATTCCATCGTAATAGAGTTACTGTATTGTTTATAGGGCATACTGAATATACGTAAATGTGTATGTGTTTGCCATTCATAAATCGTGTGTAGTTGAGGTTTGAGGTTGATGTGAATTAAGCCGGCCGGCTGTACTTAACACAACTGAGTAGACATGTCTCACACGATCTCACTTATCTAAAAATAAAATGTATTTAAAGTAAGAAATGCATAGTGTTGCCCTCCTGCGTTTTTGCACTCGGCATTTCATTTGTGATTCTTTAGTTCATCCTTTGAACAGGAAGTAGGTAAAGAAGAATGGGAAAAAAGTTGAGTTGAAAATGCCGAAAAAACGATGAAATTGTTTCGTGTTAATATAGGCCGGGCGGCGCTGCGAACTCTTGACGTTCGCACGCCTCCCGGCGCGCTTGATGCATGAGGTTCAAATTCCTTATCACTTATTTTGACCTTATTTAAAGGACAAGGGTTTCTTTTTGCCCTTGATTGAGACAGTGGTACTGAGACTAATGACTCAAATAAGTCATAGGTAGTGGACTTTAGTTTTTTACCTGTAAGTTATAGGATCGTAGACGAATTCTAGACAACTGAACTGTTACGTCATAGGTAGGTGGTATTCGATAGTTCGATAGTTAAAGGACAAGGGTTTCTTTTTGCCCTTGATTGAGACAGTGGTACTGAGACTAATGACTCAAATAAGTCATAGGTAGTGGACTTTAGCTTTTTACCTGTAAGTTATAAGATCGTCTGGAGAAGAGGAATTCTAGACAAGTGAACTGTTACGTCATAGGTAGGTGGTATTCGATAGTTCGATACATCAGAGAGAAAAAGAGATTTCGTCACCGTTGGTTTGATAGCTTCAGAGTAGACATTGTTCTTGCTACAGTTTAAACGAGGCACTAACCTTTGTAAAAAAAGTAACAGTAATTAAAAGATAGATAAGTCATTAAAACTAACCCTGTTATTGTAATGAATCTACTGATTTTGACTATCAGTATGAAATAAGTTACAAAATATAAAAAAATGATTCCGTACCATAAAGAGAAAATGATATATTGGATTTTGTTTTTACTCGTACATGTTGTAGATCTTCAGCTTATCCTTCTATAGATTAATCCTTCTATAGATTCTATAGACAGCTTTTATAGAACATTGTTTAGTTCAAGTTTCAGGTTAGATGCAGAATTTTCTGTAGAAGGGTAAACCTGACTTTTTCCATTACTATTTAATTCGTTACTTACTTCATTTTTCTCTCGAATTCTGTAGTTTTTGTTTTGTATTATCTACCTATCTACTATCATTTGAACAAATATTTTTTTGTAAGTTTTTTTTTTCTATTATTAACATGAATTTAATGCAATGTAAAGTTTTGGTACAGTAATGTACCACGGTACTGATCGAGCATTTCTTGTGAAATATTTCATTCCGCTCTCTTTGTCTCAATATGGTCCCAATAAATTTTCTTGTCCAAATAAATGCTCATATAGGTATTTAGAAATTAATACAGTCAAACCTAGATAAGAAAGATCTAAGAGAGAACATGTCCTACCGAAAAACCTGGGTAAGGAAGAAAATGGAGCTTCCAATATCTTGTCCTTGGAGTCTTTCTTATTTAGCTTTGACTGTATCACATAATTGCAGGTTCATTTGTAATAATAGTGCTTATTTGTACTGCTCGTACTTATATGGCTAAAGTGTCCCTTTATCCCAGCAGTAGGCTACTACTATTATTGTGGTCAAATTCTCAATCAATGTTGATAAAATTTCTTACCTCGACTGGGATGGAACCCACGCCCTCCTACTTACCGGGTGAGCGTCTTGATCGCAGGCTTGACCACATATTCTGAACTTGCACTGAAAAGCTTGACTGTTCAACAGTATACCTAGAAATTTTTATTTGGTTGCTGAGGATCATAAATATCAAATCAATAGGATCGCATTTTTCGGCACACTAGCATACCGAGAAAACGATCAATGTAGACTTGATTTACAATGGTTTTTTCTCTTCGCGAATAAACAGAGAAGGTATTTTTGTGTCCCAAAGTTCCTCCTATCTGCCAAATTTGAAGGCGGGGGTGCAACTGGTGCAAGCCGTGCAAGATCAAGATCCATGTTGTTTCATTTTCCGCCTGTGAATGTGAAGTGCAAGCTGTGCAAGTGATATTGTTATCGCGTTACGTTTTGTAAAGTGTGTCGGCGTTTTTTGTGTTATCTGTATTAATTCCCACTTTCTACCAATGAAATTGTCGGGATTTTGTCGTACCCTGTATAATTTTTGGATTTTTTTCTACCAACGTTTGTAACTTCAGGGACATTTCATATTGTTATCGCGTTACGTTTTGTAAAGTGTGTCGGCGTTTTTTGTGTTATCTGTATTAATTCCCACTGTTCGTTTAATTTTTTATACCCTTTTACTTTTTTTACACCAACCATATCCTTGTTTTTATATCTAAACGGTCATCATGTCTGGAAGATCAAAACGAGGAGCTACTCCGGCTAAAACTCCATCTGCTTCAAGAGGTTCCTCATCTCGCCAAACATCTGAAGTTCGTGAAGAACCGCCTCAACCTCAACCCCAATCTCAACCTCCCAGGCCGGGAAGTCCTCTGAGTCCAACAATAATCAGTCGACGACAAGAGAAAAACGAACTGAAAAACCTTAATGACAGACTTGCACAGTATATCGAGTTGGTTCAGAAGCTTCAAAATGACAAAGCCTCTCTGGAATACAGCCTCTACTCCATTGAGGAATCTCACACTACAGAGTTCAAGAAAGTGAAAGCTGCCTCCGAGAAAGAAATTGAAGACATAAGAAAAGCACTTGACAGAGAATCCTCCAGCAAATCAGCTCTTGCTATTGAAAAGAGAAGACTGTTGGATGAGCTACTTGACTTGAAAAACAAGTAAGTTATCTTTATCTGTATCTGAGTGTGTATTTTTACTTCACAAGGCTCTCTTGCTATTGAAAAGAGAAGACTGTTGGATGAGCTACTTGACTTGAAAAACAAGTAAGTTATCTTTATCTCTATCTGAGTGTGTATATTTTTTACTTGACAAGGCCTATTCCATGGAATCTTCTCCCTCTGAACCATACACATTCAAACATATTGATTGTCAATTTTCAAGTATCATATGATCTACCTTGTAAGCACTAGCTCGTGGGTTTGATTCCTGCTCAGGGTGGATTTTTATTCCGATTGGATAGGGTTCATTCTTGGAATGGCTGGCTTTCTTGTTTCCTGTGTTTGTCCTCTCTTTGATTTTGGGATGATAAGACCCTAGCAGTTACTTACAGTTCCCTTATCAAAATTCTAAAAAAAAAAAAAAAAATGCTCAAAGTGAGAAGTTTCCTGGAAAGGTCCTCAGATCCACCCTATCATCCTTAATAGCTCTAAGTACTTAGGTATGTGTTGCAAATCTATAGGTGAGTCAACTACCATAGGCCTCTGGTGGTAGTAAGTAGCTTATTGTATGCCTATGGCACTATAGATTACAGCACCCTGGTGAGCCAGTGATCTGAATGGAATGGTGTAATTGTAAATAGCGAGGAGTTGATAACCTATTTGCAAGTTACTGATTTTATTCTTCCATGAGTACTTATCAATCACACTTTTTTGTCTCGAGAATTTTGGATTAAGTGATATTATACTTCTAAAAAAGTAATTTCAAGTCAAGTATCTTAGAGATGCACCTACTTATTAATAATGCAGTAATCACCTCAATCAGCTTATGCAACTCAATCTCTGTAAGAATGCAATTGTATGACATCATTTTAACTGATGAAAAAAGAGATAATATTTACCTACATAGGTACTAAGTACCTTACTACCTAGGTACTAGGTATAGGTAAAGAAAAGATAAAGAATTTGACATGTGAGTCATGCTCTACCCACATATAGAGTGCTAACAATCCAAACCATGTGCTAATAATATCTATCTTCAGTCATTCAGTAGGTAAATATTGATAGATTTCTCTTCTAAAAAAAAAAAAAAAAAAAAAAAAAAAAAAATTTGTTGGGGTTTTTTCAGTTTTTCAAACATTATTATCCATAAAAATTTTCAAAGGAAATTTTCCCTTCCCAAGGAAATCCTGAATGCCTATTCACATTGTTTGTGGATATCATGACATTTTTAGAGCCTCCTTTAAGTTTACTAAGTAGGTGTTGAGGGAAATAGGGAAGAAATAATCAAGGTATTTTGAAAAAGAAATATTTTTATACAAACAAGTGTATTCACAGGGAAAAAATCATTTGAGTTTTGCATAGGGGATAGAGTCAATGTTATCACCACCATAAATAGAATCAATGAAACTTTGCCAGTGTCACAAGATGTGTAGAATACCATAAACTTCAGTTCCTCTCTATGGTCCAAGTTTGTGAACTTGAAATCTTCAAATATTGTGTGGGATAGGTATAACATTAAGTAAGTATAGGTACCTAATGTATGTAGCTATTTATAGTGTACAGAGCAAAGATTGCCTTAGTGGTGGGGGTTTCAAGTACACTGAGCAGAACCTGGTTTATAGACTGAGTCATGTAGTGTATTTTGTTAGCATGTTTCCAAATATATTCAAATTGATTTCTAATGATGGGAACTTGGTCAAAATTTCAAATGCTATAAGTAGGCCCTAAAATGTAATGTAAAATTAGTCTATTGTAAATTTAATGGTGATAGGCTAGGCTCCATAGTGATACCTAGTCATAAATGAGTCCTAGCAAGACCGGATATAACTTCTAGTTCATAGATAGGATGGGAATGGGAGACATTTTTATCTCCCTTTACTCCCATAGAGACGTAAAGAAAACTTAACCTCACGCAACAGAGAAATTTCCCTGTTTTATTGTTATTGATCATATTATGAGAACACCTAGCATGGTATTGTGGCGTCTGAAGTGGTCGATATTAGCTAGCACATTGCACGCACGATATTAGACCTGATGTCTGAGAGAACAGCACAAACTCAATGCCTGGGGAACCAGGCCAAGGTTGCTGTCCTCCGACAAGCTCTCTTCTGCTTCCTCGGAAATATTCTAAATTCAAACGATGACATCATTAATCTCGCTGTTGGCGGGAGCATATGGTCAGAATATTCGTTCCTTACCCTACCTTGTGTTGAGTTGTGAGCCAAAATAAATTGGACTCCTTAAGTCCTTGCGAGCAACAAGAGGGGAAAAATCTTGTTAGGAATAAAATACTAATATAATTTGAAAGAGCTCAACTGTATTGTTTATAGGGCATACTGAATATACGTAAATGTGTATGTGTTTGCCATTCATAAATCGTGTGTAGTTGAGGTTTGAGGTTGAAGTGAATTAAGCCGGCCGGCTGTACTTAACTACAACTGATGTCTCACACGATCTCACTTATCTAAAAATAAAATGTATTTAAAGTAAGAAATGCATTGTGTTGTGTTGCCCTCCTGCGTTTTTGCACTCGGCATTTCATTTGCGATTCTTTAGTTCATCCTTTGAACAGGAAGTACCTACCTATCTTGGGGTAGGTAAAGAAGAATACATGAGGTTCAAATTCCTTATCACTTATTTGACCTTATTTAAAGGACACGGATTTCTTTTTGCCCTTGATTGAGACAGTGGTACTGAGAGACTGAGACTAATGACTCAAATAAGTCATAGGTAGTGGACTTTAGTTTTTTACCTGTAAGTTATAGGATCGTCTGGAGAAGACGAATTCTAGACAACTGAACTGTTACGTCATAGGTAGGTGGTATTCGATAGTTCGATACACCAGAGAGAAAAAGAGATTTCGTCACCGTTGGTTTGATAGCTTCAGAGTAGGGAGGTCGGGGTTCAAATGAAAGAGAAGTGATCCCAAACTCAACTTAATAGCTTATTACTTAATTAGGAAATCAATTGATAGGCAGTGTCCATTCCATGTTCTCTGATGACAAGGATAACAACTTGGCGACCGGGGTTGTGCCTTTGGCTATACCTGTAGTAAACAACTGTGTCCCTCATTAGACCGGCTAGTTAACGCGGTATTCTTCTCCCTTACTTTACAGACTTATAGTGGATTTCACCAACGACTTAATGAGAGATTTAACTAATGGGAGAATTTTTAATCATCCAAAAAGGAGTTTTTAATCATCCAAATAAGAGTTTTCAGTGATCCAAAAAGGAGGAGTTTTTAAAAACTCCTGTTTGGATCATGAAAAACTCCTTTTTTTATCATTGAAAATTTTCCCATTAGTTAAATCTCTCATTAAGTCGTTGGTGAAATCCACCATAAGGTCAATTAGTAGAAAAAACCCGAGTTCCTATGTATCTATTTAAATACAATACATATAGGTATAATGGTATATGATGTAGGCACTTGAATTAACTTTCTTCAGATCTGTAAGTAGGTAGTGTTTGAAATTAGGTACCTAGCAAAATAAAATCAAGTAGCATTGGTAAGCTCCGTCTTCCGACCCAAATAAGATCTTAATTTTCTTCCGTTCTAAATTCCAAACATATTATTTAATGAGTAATGTTGTAAATATTTGTTATTTATGTAAGTAAATATTTATAATTCGGAGTTTCAGCTGTTTCAGTTTTGTTTTATGACGTTTTGCCCGCACATAAACAAAGATGTCACTCAATCCTACCTTTCCTCCGCATTCCTCCTATTGACTTTCATAATAAATAGGTTGAGTCAATAGGTATGCTCAATATATCTGTTCAGGACGAGATCGTAAGCTGGACAAGATAGCTTTTGAAGTTTGAAATTTCTTTTCGAAGCAAAGTCTGTCATCTACTTACGGCTACTTCGTTTTTGAGCGTACCATTTTTTTATTATACCTCAAAGAGAAATGTCCCAGTAAAATTATCAAGGATAGACTCTTCCCTGACATTCTGTCGTGAGAGTATGATCGTCTTTCATGGTGCTGTTAATTAAGAAATAGTACCTAACGAGCACAGAACCTGCGTCAAGTTACAAGTGTGGCTGAGTGCGATGTGTATGAGGTCGTGATCTTTATTCGTAATAGGAAGAGGTTCGTAGCAATTTGTTAAACCAACACAGACTTGAAACTTCCATCCGATTCAGGGGATCATTGTTTATGTTCGAAGGGGTACAAACCGTATACAGGAGTTACAGTCAGAGAGAACTTAAACTGGAAGCTGAAAACTGTAAAACATACCCAAGAGAATCCGTGGTGTAGTGTTAAGGTAAGTTCTTTTAGTGAGGCTTCAAGAACTTGCAGGCCCAGGTTCACGCAGTTCTTTCAGAATTAGTGACACATGACTGATCTTGATGGGTTTGAAATTATTGGCAACTTGTGATTGGGTACAATAATAATATTGCGAAGCCTTGTAGCATTGGTACATAATAATATTGCGAAGCTTGTAGATGGGTACATAATAATATTGGAAGGCTTTGGTAGATTCTGCTACATAATGAATATGTTGGCAAGCTTGCTAGATTTTACACTCATACTATGGAAAGGAAAAAAAACCTTGTAGATTGTACCATATATTAATATTGGGAAGCTTGTAGGTAGGAATTGTACATAATAATATTGGAAGCTTGTAGATTGTACATAATAATATTGGAAGCTTGTAGATTGTACATAATAATATTGGAAGCTTGTAGATTGTACATAATAATATTGGAAGCTTGTAGATTGTACATAATAATATTGGAAGCTTGTAGATTGTACATAATAATATTGGAAGCTTGTAGATTGTACATAATAATATTGGAAGCTTGTAGATTGTACATAATAATATTGGAAGCTTGTAGATTGTACATAATAATATTGGAAGCTTGTAGAGGTCCAAGTAGTAGACGTTGTTATATGAACCCAAAATTTTTGCTTGTCCAGGTGATTAGCCTAGAAACCTACCCATAGGAAGTTGATGTTACACTCCAAGGGTTATTGATATTTTGAATAGGGGGAATGATTCAGTAGGGTTTTGTGATACCTCAAGTATTTGTGTAGGTAAGTTCACAGACTTTTTTTTACATTCATTCTTACTAGGTATTTACTTTTGTGATGCATTAATAACTAGCCCACAAAATTCAATTCTTGGTCTACTTATTCTAAACACAACTTTGACATCTTATCACTTTTATTTGCAGACCAGAAAACCCTAGGGTCTAGTATTGGCAGAGACTGTTAGAATGTCTTTCCTTACTATTTAGCATTTATATTTAGTCCTGTGTTGACAATTGTTAGCAAATGTCATAGGTAGAGGAGACTACGAAGCGTTGCTGCTCGCCATTAAATATACCTAGGTTCTAAAACCTGGGTGTGTCCTCAGTCTACCTCTAGTTACTCTAGTATTCCCTGGCCATGTACCTTCTCTACAATACTGAGATTAACAGCCATTGCTTGTAGAGCTGTTGTATTTCATCTTTTTTACGAGCTATAACTATGAGGTCAGACCAACGTTATGAGTAATAGGAGTTCTGCTTATATTATGTGACGTCATACGACTGAGGCTTCGATAATAGCATGTGTAAATATGCGTTCTGTACTGAATGAACAGCATAATGCATAAAACGTTTCGGTTACGTTGCGTTGTCAGTTATGATCGCCTGAAAAAATCATGTCAGGAATTCGATCAAATTACATGGAGTTAATTATGCATACTTGTGCATTTATTTTTAATTTCTATATCTTATCCTTTAGGAAGGAAAGTATTTTCTTTAATTTGACCTACTTACATAGATACTCTCTGTTCGATTTTTTTATCCAAACTCTAGCGCCATAAAAGGGAGGTAATTTGAACATTATTTCATGGTTAAAATCAGTACATTGTACATTTGCGTGTAACTTAAAACGTAGGACAATAAATTGTCATAGTAAGTACCTAAACCTTAAATTTCAATCATAGTGCCTTGTAGCATACTCTGGGTGCCTGTATCGCACTTATAACTGCCTATATTAATATTAGAAGTACACCTAAGTGTACATATAGTCCACACAGTGCACACCTTTTCCAATCCACCCCCCAAAAGGACAACGCCGGCATCTAAGTAAGAGTGAAGAAACACCAGGTGAGTGGTATTCCTCCCCCTCTTCACCTTGCTATCCCCTACATTTTTTGGGCCTTCGGACCGGGTAGTTGTCCCTTAAAAAAAAAAAAAAAAACACGCGATCTTTGGGGTAAATTTTAAAATTTCAACCAAGTGCTTTCTAATTTCGTTTTCAGTGTTCGTTATTCGCAAATTTTATCACCGCAGTTACCGCTTTTTATTTTTACTTTTTTTTAACGTGTCGTGCCTTAGGAACTTTTCTGTGAATTTATGTTTTTTCGTTCAACCGCTTTTTTATGTTCCCCCGCTAAAATTCACAGTATTTTTTCGTTTCCCCCCGCAATATTAAAGAGGTGCCTTTGGCTATACCTGTAGTAAACAACTGTGTCCCTCATTAGACCGGCTAGTTAACGCGGTATTCTTCTCCCTTACTTTACAGACTAAGGTCAATTAGTAGAAAAAACCCGAGTTCCTATGTATCTATTAAAATACAATACATATAGGTATAATGGTATATGATGTAGGCACTTGAATTAACTTTCTTCAGATCTGTAAGTAGGTAGTGTTTGAAATAATACAATACATATAGGTATAATGGTATATGATGTAGGCACTTGAATTAACTTTCTTCAGATCTGTAAGTAGGTAGTGTTTGAAATTAGGTACCTAGCAAAATAAAATCAAGTAGCATTGGTAAGCTCCGTCTTCCGACCCAAATAAGATCTTAATTTTCTTCCGTTCTAAATTCCAAACATATTATTTAATGAGTAATGTTGTAAATATTTGTTATTTATGTAAGTAAATATTTATAATTCGGAGTTTCAGCTGTTTCAGTTTTGTTTTATGACGTTTTGCCCGCACATAAACAAAGATGTCACTCTCAATCCCTATCCTTTTCTCCCATTCCTCACTATTGACTTCATAATAATAGTTGAGTCTAATAGGTATTCAATATCTTCAGACGAGATCTAACTTGGACAGATAGCTTTTGAAGTTGAAATTTTCTTTTCGAAGCACAAGTCTGATCATCTACTTACCTACTTCGTTTTTGAGCTTACCATTTATTATCTCAAATGAAATGCGTGAGGTTAGTTTCAAAGGCATTAATTACTACTTAACCCTTCTAGCTCTATTATTATACGGTCAAATTATCTCATAAGTAAGGATATAGTTCGAAGAATCGAACCGGCGTCATCCCGCTTACTAGGCGAGTGCTTCACCTCTGTACCCACTACCGAAGTCTGCTGGAATTCTTTTAACTTCTGGCTTCAAAAACCAGACATCCTTAATTCCTTTTATACCTATTTATACTTTTTGTGTTTTAAATGTGATTTTCTGTGAACTTTTTATGGCTGTTTTAGGTTGTGGTTATCTACCGGGTTGGGTCGAGACAGGACGAGTTGAGACAGGATATTGTTTATACAGTTTGGCATGAGAGTGGTAACTTAAAAACAAGGTTAGTTTGCCAAGCTTGCCTCTCTCAACCCGGTACAAAACCACAACCTTACTTACATCCCTGGCCTCAGGCCTCACCAATGGCAAGCCTCCATTTCACCAGCTTGATGTCCCCCTGATCTAGTTTTCTAAATCCATCAATTTTCTTCCAGGTATTCGAGACCCGTATCGAAGAGGTGCAGAAGAAGCGTAAGACAGAACTGTCCGAGGTGGACTCTCGTCTCAATCGAGACTTTGAGAATCGTCTGGCGGAACAAGTGCGAACCAATCGCGCCATGTTCGAAGAGGAGTTCAAGAAGACCAAACAGGAGCTGGTCAAAATCTACGAAGGACAGGTGAGTCTAGACGCTTGGCCTATTTGTAGAATAGTTGTTATCTAATGCAACCTCCGCCTCCGTGGCCGAGTGGGTATCACATTAGGCTTGTACACAGGAGGCCCGGGTTCGATTCCCGGCGGGGCCGAGGTTTTTTTCGGCTCTGTGCTTGAAGCTCGGGGTGCACTCATTGTTTACGCGATACCGGGTCGGTACGTCAACACCACCCGGTAAACTTTGTCCAGAGAGGCACTAAACTTGTCGCGCGTTACATACCTACTAAAATATTAGATCGCAGCATAGGCCTCTCTCTCTCTCCGCTCCTCAGTTCCTAAAGTGCCACACTAGACACCACACGATACATGGACAGATAGCTTTTGAAGTTGAAATTTTCTTTTCGAAGCACAAGTCTGATCATCTACTTACCTACTTCGTTTTTGAGCTTACCATTTTTTTATTATCTCAAATGAAATGTTAATAGGTATTCAATATCTTCAGACGAGATCTAACTTGGACAGATAGCTTTTGAAGTTGAAATTTTCTTTTCGAAGCACAAGTCTGATTATCTACTTACCTACTTCGTTTTTGAGCTTACCATTCATTATCTCAAATGAAATGTACCCAGTGAAATTATCAAGGGATCTAACTTTTCCCTGACATTCTGATCGTGAGATTATTGAGCGTCTTTCATGTGCGTTAATTAAAAATAGTACCTAACGAGCACAGAACACTGCGCAAGTTACACACGTGTGTGCTAGTGTGTGTATGAGGGCGTGATCTTTATCGTAATAGGAAGAGGGTTCGTAGCAATTTGTAAACAAACCGACCTGAACTTCCATCCATTCCAGGGATCATTGTTTATGTTCGAAGGGTACAAACTATACAGAGTTACAGTCAGAGAGAACTTAAACTGGAAGCTGAAACTGTAAACATACCCAAAAAATCCTGGTGTAGTGGTGTAGAGTTCGAAGGGTACAAACTATACAGAGTTACAGTCAGAGAGAACTTAAACTGGAAGCTGAAACTGTAAACATACCCAAGAAATCCTCGTGTAGTAGGTAGTTCTTTAGTGAGGCTTCAAAACTTGAGCCCAGTTCACCAGTTCTTTCATGATTAGTGACACATGACTGATCTTGATGGTTTGAAATATTGGAAGCTTGTAGATTGTACATAATAATATTGGAAGCTTGTAACTTTACTTGTGGGGTCCAAGTAGTAGACGTTGTTATATGAACCCAAAATTTTTGCTTGTCCAGGTGAATAGGTACATAATAATATTGGAAGCTTGTAGATTGTACATAATAATATTGGAAGCTTGTAGATTGTACATAATAATATTGGAAGCTTGTAGAGGTCCAAGTAGTAGACGTTGTTATATGAACCCAAAATTTTTGCTTGTCCAGGTGATTAGCCTAGAAACCTACCCATAGGAAGTTGATGTTACACTCCAAGGGTTATTGATATTTTGAATAGGGGGAATGATTCAGTAGGGTTTTCTGATACCTACCTCAAGTATTTGTGTAGGTAAGTTTTTTTACATTCATTCTTACTAGGTATTTACTTTTGTGATGCATTAATAACTAGCCCACAAAATTCAATTCTTGGTCTACTTATTCTAAACACAACTTTGACATCTTATCACTTTTATTTGCAGACCAGAAAACCCTAGGGTCTAGTATTGGCAGAGACTGTTAGAATGTCTTTCCTTACTATTTAGCATTTATATTTAGTCCTGTGTTGACAATTGTTAGCAAATGTCATAGGTAGAGGAGACTCTTAGGTATGTGTTGCAAATCTATAGGTGAGTCAACTACCATAGGCCTCTGGTGGTAGTAAGTAGCTTATTGTATGCCTATGGCACTACAGATTACAGCACCCTGGTGAGCCAGTGATCTGAATGGAATGGTGTAATTGTAAATAGCAAGGAGTTGATAACCTAATTGCAAGTTACTGATTTTATTCTTCCATGAGTACTTATCAATCACACTTTTTTGTCTCGAGAATTTTGGATTAGGTGATATTGTTTTGGTTTCTACATACTTCTAAAAAAGTAATTTCAAGTCAAGTATCTTAGAGATGCACCTACTTATTAATAATGCAGTAATCACCTCAATCAGCTTATGCAACTCAATCTCTGTAAGAATGCAATTGTATGACATCATTTTAACTGATGAAAAAAGAGATAATATTTACCTACATAGGTACTAAGTACCTTACTACCTAGGTACTAGGTATAGGTAAAGAAAAGATAAAGAATTTGACATGTGAGTCATGCTCTACCCACATATAGAGTGCTAACAATCCAAACCATGTGCTAATAATATCTCCTCAGATTTGGATTTTTCCCAACTTTTTACATAGGAATCGACCATTTATTTATAATTTTTACCCATTTGCAACTGCTCCATTGTAAATAGCGAGGAGTTGATAACCTATTTGCAAGTTACTGATTTTATTCTTCCATGAGTACTTATCAATCACCCATTTTTTTTTCTTGAGAATTTTGGATTAGGTGATATTGTTTTGGTTTCTACATACTTCTAAAAAAGTAATTTCAAGTCAAGTATCTTAAAGATGCACCTACTTATTAATAATGCAGTACCTAATCACCTCAATCAGCTTATGGCAACTCAATCTCTGTAATCATTTTAACTGGGTAGAAAAAAGATGAAAAGAGAGATGATATGTACCTACATAGGTACTAAGTACCTTACCACCTACTATAGGTAAAGAAAAGATAAAAAATTTGTCATGTGAGTCATGCTCTACCCACATAGAGTGCTAACAATCCAAACCATGTGCTAATAATATCTATCTTCAGTCATTCAGTAGGTAAATATTGATAGATTTCTCTTCTAAAAAAAAAAAAAAAAAAAAAAAAAAAAAAAAAATTGATGTGGTACTTAAATCCTGAATGCCTATTCACATTGTTTGTGGATATCATAGCATTTTTAGAGCCTCCTTTAAGTTTACTAAGTAGGTATTGAGGGAAATAGGGAAGAAATAATCAAGGTATTTTGAAAAAGAAATATTTTTATACAGACAAGTGAATTCACAGGGAAAAAATCATTTGAGTTTTGCATAGGGGATAGAGTCAATGTTATCACCACAATAAATAAAATCAATGAAACTTTGCCAGTGTCACAAGCTGTGTAGAATACCATAAAGTCATAAATCCTAAAGCTTTAATGGTTTTTTTTTTTTCAAAAAAAAAAAAAAAAAAAAAAAAAAAAATGTGGTAAATCCTGAATGCCTATTCACATTGTTTGTGGATATCATGACATTTTTAGAGCCTCCTTTAAGTTTACTAAGTAGGTGTTGAGGGAAATAGGGAAGAAATAATCAAGGTATTTTGAAAAAGAAATATTTTTATACAAACAAGTGTATTCACAGGGAAAAAATCATTTGAGTTTTGCATAGGGGATAGAGTCAATGTTATCACCACCATAAATAGAATCAATGAAACTTTGCCAGTGTCACAAGATGTGTAGAATACCATAAACTTCAGTTCCTCTCTATGGTCCAAGTTTGTGAACTTGAAATCTTCAAATATTGTGTGGGATAGGTAGGTACATATAACATTTAGTATAATGTATGTACATTAATTTATATCTATTAGCTATTTATAGTGTACAGAGCAAAGATTGCCTTAAGTCATAAACTTCAGTTCCTCTCTATAGTCCAAGTTTGTGAACTTGAAATCTTCAAATATTGTGTGGGATAGGTATAACATTAAGTAAGTATAGGTACCTAATGTATGTAGCTATTTATAGTGTACAGAGCAAAGATTGCCTTAGTGGTGGGGGTTTCAAGTACACTGAGCAGAACCTGGTTTATAGACTGAGTCATGTAAGTCATAAACTTCAGTTCCTCTCTATAGTCCAAGTTTGTGAACTTGAAATCTTCAAATATTGTGTGGGATAGGTATAACATTAAGTATAGGTACCTAATGTATGTAGCTATTTATAGTGTACAGAGCAAAGATTGCCTTAGTGGTGGGGGTTTCAAGTACACTGAACAGAACCAGGTTTATAGACTGAGTCATGCAGTGTATTTTGTTAGCATGTTTCCAAATATATTCAAATTGATTTCTAATGATGGGAACTTGGTCAAAATTTCAAATGCTATAAGTAGGCCCTAAAATGTAATGTAAAATTAGTCTATTTATTCAAATTGATTTCTAATGATGGGAACTTGGTCAAAATTTCAAATGCTATAAGTAGGCCCTAAAATGTAATGTAAAATTAGTCTATTGTAAATTTAATGGTGATAGGCTAGGCTCCATAGTGATACCTAGTCATAAATGAGTCCTAGCAAGACCGGATATAACTTCTAGTTCATAGATAGGATGGGAATGGTGGTGGGGTTTTCAAGTACACTGAGCAGAACCAGGTTTATAGACTGAGTCATGTAGTGTATTTTGTTAGCATGTTTCCAAATCTATTCAAATTGGTTTCTAATGATGGGAACTTGGTCAAAATTTCAAATACTATAAATAGGCCCTAAAATGTAATGTAAAATTAGTCTATTGTAAATTTAATGGTGATAGGCTAGGCTTCATAGTGATACCTAGTCATAAATGAGTCCTAGCAAGACCGGATATAACTTCTAGTTCATAAATGGGAATGGGAGACATTTTTATCTCCCTTTACTCCCATAGAGACGTAAAGAAAACTTAACCTCCCGCAACAGAGAAATTTCCCTGTTGTTTTATTGTTATTGATCATATTATGAGAACACCCTTCATTAACATGCACTACCACTCTCTCGCTAGAGTTTGAAATCCTTGTAGATCTCAAGCTCATACATAGGCATCTCAAGCTAACCGGGGAACATTGAAATTTTTGGGGAATGTGCTTGCGTGTTCTTTTGATCTCAAGTTTCTGTCTATGTATATTGGTATATTCTATTTAACAGTCTGATTGGTAAAGCGTTCTAGGAACTTAGCACGCTAAAGGTTCAAATCCCAAATCATGAAAAAATTTGAGTGTTCTCCCAATTCTGAGACATGGTGTAAACAAATTTAATTGGGTACCTATCCTTTTCTTCACATGCGGTGTAATATTTGAGAAAATATCTATTGTTTGTATCTTATCATAGATCACTTAGTCACAGGACAAGGAAATTTATTCAATATCATTCTAAGGAATACTCTTATGTCGAGTTCCTAGAATACTTGGAGTGGAGATCAGAGATGTGTAATAGCCCCAGGGCCCCTAGACATTCCGCTTGGTTGAATGAAATGATTACACGTAGGCTCAAATCTTCTATCTTCTCGATACTTTCGTACTTCGAAATGGTCCAAGTGAAAGAATCTCTTCATGAGATCCGAAATTAATGACTTGTCCATCACA
Source organism: Diaphorina citri (assembly GCF_000475195.1). Classification (NCBI taxonomy): domain Eukaryota; kingdom Metazoa; phylum Arthropoda; class Insecta; order Hemiptera; family Psyllidae; genus Diaphorina; species Diaphorina citri. The sequence goes on along the minus strand of NW_007377998.1, from coordinate 84,995 downwards.
CCTGGCGTTCTACTAATGCCAAAATAAATTGTACGCGGTGTCCAGTGAACAGCAGATTTCATCTGTTAAGGTGTACTATGTGTGGACACACCTTTAAAGACACGTGTTGTTCTTGGTAGTAATGTTAGTGAGCTTTCGATCTATTTATGCTTATGATTTTATAAGCTTTACCTGAAAGTATTATGACATTTTTACACAGTTATGTATCATTAGTTATCAAGTACTGACTACTAAGTAATGAATGAATCATGGTAATTGTCATATGAAAGTTTGCTAAACCAATAGAAACGGGTAATGTCTACCTTCGTTGTAATTGTCATATGAAAGTTTGCTAAACCACTAGAAACGGGTAATGTCTACCCTCGTTATTTAAGGTTGAAAACTTTAGAAGAACCAATCATAATTGAGTAAATCATACAGGCTTGCAGAAAAATAATTTTAGTAAAGCTTTTAAAAATGTGTCCACCTCGAAATGACGGTACTTGGATACGAACCCCAGCCTCCGAATTGAGAATCCAACCTGTGAGGACAATTCAGTAGCTACTTTAATCAAGTAGCGACCAGTGGCGGCATTACCAGAGTAAAAAAAATATAGAAATGTCAGAAATAGTAAAGGAGGCTCTTATCCTGTGATATCCACAAAAATTGTGAAGAAGCTCTCTGCTTCACCACACATAAATCATTATTTATATTTTTTTTAGATTTAGTTGTTATCTAATGCTTGAGATTGACTATTATGTCATTTTTATTCAATAGAAAAATGACAGAATAGAATATACCTTGTATATCCTGCGGGGATAAGACTGAAAACTCCCTTTACCCCCGCAGTCTAACCAAGGTCTTATAGATTTTGACATATGGGGAACATTTGTAGGCAAGGTTTTTCCTTTAATCTCTCTTTGGTTACGGGGGTTTCACCGTTCATTCGGTGACAAGCTACCCGCCTACTCACATAACCATGATTACACGTAGGCTCAAATCTTCTATCTTCTCGATACTTTCGTACTTCGAAATGGTCCAAGTGAAAGAATCTCTTCATGAGATCCGAAATTAATGACTTGTCCATCACACCTGGCGTTCTACTAATGCCAAAATAAATTGTACGCGGTGTCCAGTGAACAGCAGATTTCATCTGTTAAGGTGTACTATGTATGATTACACGTAGGCTCAAATCTTCTATCTTCTCGATACTTTCGTACTTCGAAATGGTCCAAGTGAAAGAATCTCTTCATGAGATCCAAAATTAATGACTTGTCCATCACACCTGGCGTTCTACTAATGCCAAAATAAATTGTAAGCGGTGTTCAGTGAACAGAAGATTTCATCTGTTAAGGTGTACTATGTGTGGACACACCTTTAAAGACATGTATTGTTCTTGGTAGTAATGTTAGTGAGCTTTCGATCTATTTATGCTTATGATTTTATAAGCTTTACCTGAAAGTATTATGACATTTTTACACAGTTATGTATCATTAGTTATCAAGTACTGACTACTAAGTAATGAATGAATCATGGTAATTGTCATATGAAAGTTTGCTAAACCAATAGAAACGGGTAATGTCTACCTTCGTTGTAATTGTCATATGAAAGTTTGCTAAACCACTAGAAACGGGTAATGTCTACCCTCGTTATTTAAGGTTGAGAACTTTAGAAGAACCCATCATAATTGAGTAAATCATACAGGCTTGCAGAAAAATAATTTTAGTAAAGCTTTTAAAAATGTCCACCTCGAAATGACGGTACTTGGATACGAACCCCAGCCTCCGAATTGAGAATCCAACCTTCTACCTCTGAGATATTGGGGCTGTTGCTTGTTAAAATACACATTCCAAATAATAGATATATTTTGTCAATAACACACTGACTATTTTGTGTTTTCAGATTGAAGGATAAGACCAACGAGTGCGCTGCTGCTGAGACCAAAATCGTGCGTCTAGAGTCCCTCCTGAACGAGGTGAACCATAATTTGAACCAGGAGAAGACCAAGTGTAGCCAACTGACCGAGGACAAGAAGAAATTGTCCAGCGAGAATAAGGTAAAACGAAATTATAAAAAGAGCTTTAATTGTGTTAAGCATAATACTTCTTAAATGCTTGTCATGTCGTTCTCCGATCAATACACCTCGAAAAATTTTATGACTTGAATTAAACCCCAACCACGAACCTCCAGATGCATTAGTCGCATCGAGCTTTCTTCTCTGACAGATAGTACTTTCTGTAAGCGCACCAATGAAACAAAAAACCATAGGTTCAAACCAAGGATTTCCCCTTCTTCCTTTCCTTATCCTTTTTATTATATGGATATTAAAGTAACTGGTTCTTTTTGCCCTTTCCAGCGTATTCCAGTGCTAGAGCACCAGATTGGAGAGCAGAAGAAAGCTATCGATCAAGAACAACTCAAACGAATCGAACTCGAGAATGAAAACCAGAGTTTGCGAGAGCAGCTTAACTATGACAAGCAGGTAAGTGGTCCACCACTTATACCCCTCTGACTATGACTGCTGCAATAGTGGCAATATAAAGAAGAAAGTAGGTCCATACTCTTAAGTGGAAGATAACCACTAGGTGAGGTTAGTTTCAAAGGCATTAATTACTACTTAACCCTTCTAGCTCTATTATTATACGGTCAAATTATCTCATAAGTAAGGATATAATTCGAAGATTATAGTTCGAAGATTCGAACCGGCGTCATCCCGCTTACTAGGCGAGTGCTTCACCTCTGTACCCACTACCGAAGTCTCCTGGAATTCTTTTAACTTCTGGCTTCAAAAACCAGACATCCTTAATTCCTTTTATACCTATTTATACTTTTTGTGTTTTAAATGTGATTTTCTGTGAACTTTTTATGGCTGTTTTAGGTAGTGGTTATCTACCGGGTTGGGTTGAGACAGGATATTGTTTCTACAGTTTGACATGGGAGTGGTAACTTAAAAACAAGGTTAGTTTGCCAAGCTTGCCTCTCTCAACCCGGTACAAAACCACAACCTTACTTACATCCCTGGCCTCAGGCCTCACCAATGGCAAGCCTCCATTTCACCAGCTTGATGTCCCCCTGATCTAGTTTTCTAAATCCATCAATTTTCTTCCAGGTATTCGAGACCCGTATCGAAGAGGTGCAGAAGAAGCGTAAGACAGAACTGTCCGAGGTGGACTCTCGTCTCAATCGAGACTTTGAGAATCGTCTGGCGGAACAAGTGCGAACCAATCGCGCCATGTTCGAAGAGGAGTTCAAGAAGACCAAACAGGAGCTGGTGAAAATCTACGAAGGACAGGTGAGTCTAGACGCTTGTTCCTTTTCCCTATCCGTGGAACAAGCTCTGCTTATACGGATGGGTATACCATTTATAAAAATTCAGTATGTTCTGAGAGTTATATTGAAAAAAATAATAATAATAAATGGAAACTTGACAAATTAAATTAATTATTTGTAGAATAGTGTTGTTATCTAATGGTTGAGATTGACTAGGTATTATGTCATTTTTCTATTTGTAGAATAGAATATACCTTGTTTGTCCTGCTGGATTAGGACCGAAAAGTCCCTTTACCCCCGCAGTCTAACCAAGGTCTTACATATTTTGACATAATAATGTTTATTGTTTTCTCTAAAATAATCTCACAGGTAACCATTTTGTTCCTTCTTAAGTACAGTTAGTACTTTTCAGATTATGGGGAATATTTGTAGGCAAGGTTTTTCCCTTAATCTCTCTTTGGTTACGGGTTTTTCACCGTTCATTCGGTGACAAGCTACCCGCCTACTCACATAACCCTATGGGAATGGGAGACATTTTTATCTCCCTTTACTCCCATAGAGACGTAAAGAAAACTTAACCTCACGCAACAGAGAAATTTCCCAGAGTTGAATACAGCGTCAACCATCTCAAAAACATCTCAAGCTTCTAGATCTAGCTCTATGATCTCAAGTGTTAAAAACAATAGACCCTTGAATCTCTAGTGAGAAATCTCTACTGCTGTTAAGACACCGGCATACCGGTAACTTCAGGACCTATGTCCTCTCACTAAACTGGTAAATCTATACATCAATATACCCTCCCATTGTGGTCATTGTTCATACGGTATTCTTCTATACAACTTGGGAACTTAGCATGCCTCAGGGGAATATCATTGTTTACATACATTCTGATGTATCAACGCATTGACTCGCTCAGTCTACACACATAGCTATATGTAGAGATGTACACAACACTCAAGCTAGGTCTTGATGATAATTCATTAACATGCACTACCACTCTCGCGCTAGAGTTTGAATTCCTTGTAGATCTCAAGCTTATAGGACATAGGCATCTCAAGCCAACCGAGGAACATTGAAATTTTTGGGGACTGTGCTTGCGCGTCCTTTTTATCCCAAGTTTCTGTCTATGTATACTTTGTATACTAGTATGTTGTATGCTCCTATTTAACAGTCCGATTAGTAAAGTGTGGTACTCCTAACTTGGAACGCTAAATGTTCGAATCGCAAATCATGAAAAAACTTAGCGTTCTCCCAATTCTGAGACATGTACTTGGTGTAAACAAATTCAATTAGGTACCTATCCTTTTCTTCACATGGTGGTGTAATCTTTGAGAAAATATCTATTGTTTGTATCTTATCATAGATCACTTAGTCACAGGACAAGGAAATTTATTCAATATCATTCTAAGGAATACTCTTATGTCGAGTTCCTAGAATACTTGGAGTGGAGATCAGAGATGTGTAATAGCCCCAGGGCCCCTAGACATTCCGCTTGGTTGAATGAAATGATTACACGTAGGCTCAAATCTTCTATCTTCTCGATACTTTCGTACTTCGAAATGGTCCAAGTGAAAGAATCTCTTCATGAGATCTAAAATTAATGACGTGTCCATCACACCTGGCGTTCTACTAATGCCAAAATAAATTGTACGCGGTGTTCAGTGAACAGCAGATTTCATCTGTTAAGGTGTACTATGTGTGGACAGGTGGACACACCTTTAAAGACACGTGTTGTTCTTGGTAGTAATGTTAGTGAGCTTTCGATCTATTTATGCTTATGATTTTATAAGCTTTACCTGAAAGTATTATGACATTTTTACACAGTTATTTATCATAAGTTATCAAGTACTGACTACTAAGTAATGAATGAATCATGGTAATTGTCATGTGAAAGTTTGCTAAACCAATAGAAACGGGTAATGTCTACCCTCGTTATTTAAGGTTGAGAACTTTAGAAGAACCCATCATAATTGAGTAAATCATACAGGCTTGCAGAAAAATAATTTTAGTAAAGCTTTTAAAAATGTCCACCTCGAAATGACGGTACTTGGATACGAACCCCAGCCTCCGAATTGAGAATCCAACTTTCTACCTCTGAGATATTGGGGCTGTTGCTTGTTATTTGCTAAACCAATAGAAACGGGTAATGTCTACCTTCGTTGTAATTGTCATATGAAAGTTTGCTAAACCACTAGAAACGGGTAATGTCAACCCTCGTTATTTAAGGTTGAAAACTTTAGAAGAACCCATCATAATTGAGTAAATCATACAGGCTTGCAGAAAAATAATTTTAGTAAAGCTTTTAAAAATGTTCACCTCGAAATGACGGTACTTGGATACGAACCCCAGCCTCCGAATTAAGAATCCAACTTTCTACCTCTGAGATATTGGGGCTGTTGCTTGTTGAAATACACATTCCAAATAATAGATATATTTTGTCAATAACACACTGACTATTTTGTGTTTTCAGATTGAAGGATAAGACCAACGAGTGCGCTGCTGCTGAGACCAAAATCGTGCGTCTAGAGTCCCTCCTGAACGAGGTGAACCATAATTTGAACCAGGAGAAGACCAAGTGTAGCCAACTGACCGAGGACAAGAAGAAATTGTCCAGCGAGAATAAGGTAAAACGAAATTATAAAAAGAGCTTTAATTGTGTTAAGCATAATACTTCTTAAATGCTTGTCATGTCGTTCTCCGATCAATACACCTCGAAAAATTTTATGACTTGAATTAAACCCCATTGTCCAGCGAGAATAAGGTAAAACGAAATTATAAAAAGAGCTTTAATTGTGTTAAGCATAATACTTCTTAAATGCTTGTCATGTCGCTCTCCGATCAATACACCTCGAAAAATTTTATGACTTGAATTAAACCCGAACCACGAACCTCCAGATGCATTAGTCGCATCGAGCTTTCTTCTCTGACAGATAGTACTTTCTGTAAGCGCACCAATGAAACAAAAAACCATAGGTTCAAACCAAGGATTTCCCCTTCTTCCTTTCCTTATCCTTTTTATTATATGGATATTAAAGTAACTGGTTCTTTTTGCCCTTTCCAGCGTATTCCAGTGCTAGAGCACCAGATTGGAGAGCAGAAGAAAGCTATCGATCAAGAACAACTCAAACGAATCGAACTCGAGAATGAAAACCAGAGTTTGCGAGAGCAGCTTAACTATGACAAGCAGGTAAGTGGTCCACCACTTATACCCCTCTGACTATGACTGCTGCAATAGTGGCAATATAAAGAAGAAAGTAGGTCCATACTCTTAAGTGGAAGATAACCACTAGGTGAGGTTAGTTTCAAAGGCATTAATTACTACTTAACCCTTCTAGCTCTATTATTATACGGTCAAATTATCTCATAAGTAAGGATATAATTCGAAGATTATAGTTCGAAGATTCGAACCGGCGTCATCCCGCTTACTAGGCGAGTGCTTCACCTCTGTACCCACTACCGAAGTCTCCTGGAATTCTTTTAACTTCTGGCTTCAAAAACCAGACATCCTTAATTCCTTTTATACCTATTTATACTTTTTGTGTTTTAAATGTGATTTTCTGTGAACTTTTTATGGCTGTTTTAGGTAGTGGTTATCTACCGGGTTGGGTTGAGACAGGATATTGTTTCTACAGTTTGACATGGGAGTGGTAACTTAAAAACAAGGTTAGTTTGCCAAGCTTGCCTCTCTCAACCCGGTACAAAACCACAACCTTACTTACATCCCTGGCCTCAGGCCTCACCAATGGCAAGCCTCCATTTCACCAGCTTGATGTCCCCCTGATCTAGTTTTCTAAATCCATCAATTTTCTTCCAGGTATTCGAGACCCGTATCGAAGAGGTGCAGAAGAAGCGTAAGACAGAACTGTCCGAGGTGGACTCTCGTCTCAATCGGGACTTTGAGAATCGTCTGGCGGAACAAGTGCGAACCAATCGCGCCATGTTCGAAGAGGAGTTCAAGAAGACCAAACAGGAGCTGGTGAAAATCTACGAAGGACAGGTGAGTCTAGACGCTTGGCCTATTTGTAGAATAGTTGTTATCTAATGCAACCTCCGCCTCCGTCCGTTTGCCGAGTGGCGTATCACATTAGGCTTGTACACAGGAGGCCGGGTTCGATTCCCGCCGGGGCCGAGGTTTTTTTCGGCTCTGTGCTTGAAGCTCGGGGTGCACTCAGCCTTGTGAGGACAATTCAGTAGCTACTTTAATCGAGTAGCGACCAGTGGTGGCATTACCAGAGTAAAAAAAAAAAAAAATAGAAATGTCAGAAATAGTAAAGGAGGCTCTTATCCTGTGATATCCACAAAAATTGCGAAGAAGCTCTCTGCTTCACCACACATAAATCATTATTTATATTTTTTAGATTTAGTTGTTATCTAATGCTTGAGATTGACTATTATGTCATTTTTATTCAACAGAAAAATGACAGAATACAATATACCTTGTTTATCCTGCGGGGATAAGACTGAAAAGTCCCTTTACCCCCGCAGTCTAACCAAGGTCTTATAGATTTTGACATATGGGGAACATTTGTAGGCAAGGTTTTTCCCTTAATCTCTCTTTGGTTACGGGGGTTTCACCGTTCATTCGGTGACAAGCTACCCGCCTACTCACATTAACCTCACCCACTGAGTAGGGCCCCGGGAAAAGCCAGCCGCACGCGATTTGCTCAGATGGTCACCCATCCGGATACTAACCACGCAAAACGGTGCTTACCTTGAGTGATTCATGGAGAACTTTTGTATTCAACTTGCGGCTTTTCCCAAATGATTGTTACAAAATTTGAGCTTAAAATACAACAAACACAGATCCTACCTTTCCGGCTAGGTAATTGTGCTAAACACTCAATTATTCATGAAAAAAAAAAATAATAATAAACAAGTACTATTAGAACAACTTGTTCTACGCACGTGGTTGATTACTGTATCACGTTCAACACATTACATTCTATCACTTTTCTATTGGGAAGTGCAACTTTTATGTAATCCTATCTGATTGTACTCGAGCAAACATGTGGTAATTTAATCCTTTGTCTTTATTTGAATCAAGAACTGGTTGTTTAGTGTCATTCGAGTCTTGATCTTGGTGTGAAATCTCGTCAATAGTTTTTCCATCATTTTTGACAGAGTTCAGTTTGGCCAGTTTTATTTTCGACTCTGTGTGGTCTAGCAGTTTTAGTGAATTTGGTTTTATTTACGTTGGGAGTGTCATGAGTAGGTCTAGTAGTAGATATAACCTGCGAGACTCGAACAAAGGACATCAGATAAAAGATGCTGATCAATCTTTGCTAGTTGTAAGTTTCCCATTCCGAAGGTCCTATTGCTACGTTTACAGACAAGTACTTTTACTATTTGGTACTATGGTACATCGGCATAGCAGACTTTGATTAGGAGAAAACGGAGAACGCTATCTTCTGATTGAAATGTACTTACTTAATGACTTGTATTTCTACCGCAATCACCTACTTTGCCTAAATTTTCGAGCATTCTCCGTGTATGCCTCAAGATGGATTGTCCAAATATCCTTAATATAATATGATATGTACATATATTGTTGTTTTTGAAGTTCTTTAGTGTCATTCGAGTCTTGATCTTGGTGTGAAATCTCGTCAATAGTTTTTCCATCATTTTTGACAGAGTTCAGTTTGGCCAGTTTTATTTTCGACTCTGTGTGGTCTAGCAGTTTTAGTGAATTTGGTTTTATTTACGTTGGGAGTGTCATGAGTAGGTCTAGTAGTAGATATAACCTGCGGGACTCGAACAAAGGACATCAGATAAAAGATGCTGATCAATCTTTGCTAGTTGTAAGTTTCCCATTCCGAAGGTGCTATTGCTATGTTTACAGACAAGTACTTTTACTATTTGGTACTATGGTACATCAGCATAGCAGACTTTGATTAGGAGAAAACGGAGAACGCTATGTTCTGATTGAAATGTATCAATTGAAATGTACTTACTTAATGACTTGTTCTTCTACCGCAAGCATCTACTTTGCCTAAATTTTCGAGCATTCTCCGTGTATGCCTCAAGATGGATTGTCCAAATATACTTAATATAATATGTACATATACCTATTGTTGTTTTTGAAGTTGTAATAAAAGAAACTGAGCTCTCAATATAATCATGATGGAAATATTTCGGTAATCCCAACAGTAAAAATATCCTAAAATCTAAAGGCCGTTTTTAGAATGTAGATATTTTTGAACAGACATTGCGAAAAATACTCCGGGTTGGAGATCTGTTCTCTGTCTAGCCATAGTTACGAAATATTGATTTTAATGAACGTTGATTTTTAAAATCAAGTGTATATCGATTTGTGTTTTGTCCCATTTTATTTATTAATTTTAATTTGTAATGGCTGCTTTTAATGAACGTTGATTTTTAAAATCAAGTGTATATCGACTTGTGTGATTTGTGTTTTGTCCCATTTTATTTATTAATTTTAATTTGTAATGGCTGCTAATAGTTCCGTGGATAATTTAATCAAACTATTTTCCAATCATGTGGGTAAACAGGTTCGTGTGGTTATCATTTCTTCTACATGATTTCTTTTGTGTCTTTTTTTAAAAAAGCTTCCGCCTCTGTATTTACTTTGTTCTTGAGGTTGAATACTTCTGCTTCAACATATGTACAGGTTTCTTTGAAGATTTTTAGGGTGAACAGCAGCTACCAAATTTAATCAAACTATTTTCCAATCATGTGGGTAAACAGGTTCGTGTGGTTATCATTTCTTCTCCATGATTTCTTTTGTGCCTTTTTTAAAAAAGCTTCCTCCTCTGTATTTACTTTGTTCTTGAGGTTGAATACTTCTGCTTCAACCTATGTACAGGTTTTTTTGAAGATTTTTAGGGTGAACAGCAGCTACCGATTTCAATAGTGTCGACTGATTTTCATTCTTCTTGATTTTCTCCGCCTTTTCCCGTGTACAGACGGGGTCAGCGTTTTTCGTCAGCCTCTCAATCAGCCCTAACTAGGGTGGATTCCTTTGGGCTGACATTTGTATTTGGCTACAAATTTTACGAGTGGATGCTCTTCGCACTCAACCTTTGCTGTTTCTTTAGCAAGAGAAATTCAGGCTGGTATACTCCCTGTTTAAAGTCCCCCCCCCAGACTTATTTAATTTCAGTAATTCCCATATGCTTGTAGATTGTACATAATAATATTGGAAGCTTGTAGATTGTACATAATAATATTGGAAGCTTGTAGATGGTACATAATAATATTGGAAGCTTGTAGATTGTACATAATAATATTGGAAGCTTGTAGATTGTACATAATAATATTGGAAGCTTGTAGATTGTACATAATAATATTGGAAGCTTGTAGATTGTACATAATAATATTGGAAGCTTGTAGATTGTACATAATAATATTGGAAGCTTGTAGATTGTACATAATAATATTGGAAGCTTGTAGATTGTACATAATAATATTGGAAGCTTGTAGATTGTACATAATAATATTGGAAGCTTGTAGATTGTACATAATAATATTGGAAGCTTGTAGATTGTACATAATAATATTGGAAGCTTGTAGATTGTACATAATAATATTGGAAGCTTGTAGATTGTACATAATAATATTGGAAGCTTGTAGATGGTACATAATAATATTGGAAGCTTGTAGATTGTACATAATAATATTGGAAGCTTGTAGATTGTACATAATAATATTGGAAGCTTGTAGATTGTACATAATAATATTGGAAGCTTGTAGATTGTACATAATAATATTGGAAGCTTGTAGATTGTACATAATAATATTGGAAGCTTGTAGATTGTACATAATAATATTGGAAGCTTGTAGATTGTACATAATAATATTGGAAGCTTGTAGATTGTACATAATAATATTGGAAGCTTGTAGATTGTACATAATAATATTGGAAGCTTGTAGATTGTACATAATAATATTGGAAGCTTGTAGATTGTACATAATAATATTGGAAGCTTGTAGATTGTACATAATAATATTGGAAGCTTGTAGATGGTACATAATAATATTGGAAGCTTGTAGATTGTACATAATAATATTGGAAGCTTGTAGATTGTACATAATAATATTGGAAGCTTGTAGATTGTACATAATAATATTGGAAGCTTGTAGATTGTACATAATAATATTGGAAGCTTGTAGATTGTACATAATAATATTGGAAGCTTGTAGATTGTACATAATAATATTGGAAGCTTGTAGATTGTACATAATAATATTGGAAGCTTGTAGATTGTACATAATAATATTGGAAGCTTGTAGATTGTACATAATAATATTGGAAGCTTGTAGATTGTACATAATAATATTGGAAGCTTGTAGATTGTACATAATAATATTGGAAGCTTGTAGATTGTACATAATAATATTGGAAGCTTGTAGATGGTACATAATAATATTGGAAGCTTGTAGATTGTACATAATAATATTGGAAGCTTGTAGATGGTACATAATAATATTGGAAGCTTGTAGATTGTACATAATAATATTGGAAGCTTGTAGGGGTCCAAGTAGTAGACGTTGTTATATAAACCCAAAATTTTTGCTTGTCCAGGTGAATAGCCTAGAAACCTACCCATACGAAGTACCAGTTGATGTCACACTCCAAGGGTTATTGATATTTTGAATAGGGGGAATGATTCAGTAGGGTTTTGTGATACCTCAAGTATTTGTGTAGGTAAGTTCACAGACTTTTTTTACATTCATTCTTACTAGGTATTTTCAAAGGCATTAATTACTACTTAACCCTTCTAGCTCTATTATTATACGGTCAAATTATCTCATAAGTAAGGATATAATTCGAAGATTGTAGTTCGAAGATTCGAACCGGCGTCATCCCGCTTACTTATTGTGTTTTAAATGTGATTTTCTGTGAACTTTTTATGGCTGTTTTAGGTTGTGGTTATCTACCGGGTTGGGTTGAGACAGGACGAGTTGAGACAGGATATTGTTTCTACAGTTTGGCATGGGAGTGGTAACTGAAAAACAAGGTTAGTTTGCCAAGCTTGCTTATCTCAACCCGGTACATAACCACAACCTTACTTACATCCCTGGCCTCAGGCCTCACCAATGCCAAGCCTCCATTTCACCAGCTTGATGTTCCCCTGATCTAGTTTTCTAAATCCATTCATTTTCTTTCAGGTATTCGAGACCCGTATCGAAGAGGTGCAGAAGAAGCGTAAGACAGAACTGTCCGAATTCAAAGGCATTAATTACTACTTAACCCTTCTAGCTCTATTATTATACGGTCAAATTATCTCATAAGTAAGGATATAATTCGAAGATTATAGTTCGAAGATTCGAACCGGCGTCATCCCGCTTACTAGGCGAGTGCTTCACCTCTGTACCCACTACCGAAGTCTCCTGGAATTCTTTTAACTTCTGGCTTCAAAAACCAGACATCCTTATTTCCTTTTATATTTATACTTTTGGTGTTTTAAATGTGATTTTCTGTGAACTTTTTATGGCTGTTTTAGGTAGTGGTTATCTACCGGGTTGGGTTGAGACAGGATATTGTTTCTACAGTTTGACATGGGAGTGGTAACTTAAAAACAAGGTTAGTTTGCCAAGCTTGACTATCTCAACCCGGTATATAACCACAACCTTACTTACATCCCTGGTCTCAGGCCTCACCAATGCCAAGCCTCCAGTTCACCAGCTTGATGTCCCCCTGATCTAGTTTTCTAAATCCATCCACTATGAGGTCAGACCAACGTTATGAGTAATAGGAGTTCTGCTTATATTATGTGACGTCATACGACTGAGGCTTCGATAATAGCATCTGTAAACTGTAAATATGCGTTCCAGCGTTCAGTACTGAATGAACAGCATAATACATAAAACGTTTCGGTTACGTTGCGTTGTCAGTTATGATCGCCTGAAAAAAATCATGTCAGGAATTCGATCAAATTACATGGAGTTAATTATGCATATTTGTGCATTTATTTTTACTTTCCTTATCTTATCCTTTAGGAAGGAAAGTATTTTCTTTAATTTGACCTACATATGATATACTCACTGTTCGATTTTTTTTTTTTATCCAAACTCTAGCGCCATAAAAGGGAGGTTATTTGAACATGATTTCATGGTTAAAATCAGTACATTGTACATTTGCGTGTAACTTAAAACGTAAGACAATAAATTGTCATAGTAAGTACCTAAACTTTAAATTTCAAATCTGAGTATTCCCGAAAGCTCACCAAACTTTCTTTAGTTGAATGTCGAATCTCAATTGTCTTTTAAAATTTATATATGGAGTTAATTATGCATACTTGTGCATTTATTTTTACTTTCCTTATCTTATCCTTTAGGAAGGAAAGTATTTTCTTTAATTTGACCTACATAGATACTTACTGTTCGATTTTTTTTTATCCAAACTCTAGCGCCATAAAAGGGAGGTAATTTGAACATTATTTCATGGTTAGAATCAGTACATTGTACATTTGCGTGTAACTTAAAACGTAAGACAATAAATTGTGATAGTAAGTACCTAAACCTTAAATTTCAATCATAGTGCCTTGTAGTATACTCTGGGTGCCTGTATCGCACTTATATCTGCCTATATTAGAAGTACACCTAAGTGTACATATTTGTGAGTGGTTTGGTATGGGAATACAAGGTTTATCAAGAATTCAAGACCGGGCAAAGAGGCATTGAATTTGTAAGTTAGTGGTGCAAGCTACGAGTTGCTTCAAGGATCTCTACCAGAAGTTATGTAGGTGTGTAGCATGGACCGTTCAAAACTACCTTCCACGGGCAAAGAGGCATTGAATTTGTAAGTTAGTGGTGCAAGCTACGAGTTGCTTCAAGGATCTCTACCAGAAGTTATGTAGGTGTGTAGTATGGACCGTTCAAAACTACCTTCCAGTAGAGTTTGAATAGGGAGGAAGTAAATTATTTACATGTCACTCATTTGTTCGTGATTAGCTGAATGTCTTCGGGCCTTTTTTGAACGCTTTGGAAATGTTTATCAAATCCGGACCAAGAAGCATTGAATTTGTATGTTCGTTGCGCTCCAATTTGGTCTGAGCTGGGCTTATCCGGAGAAAATGAGAATGAGACCCCCTCATTTGGTCATGATTAGCTGAATGTCTTCGGGCCTTTTTTGAACGCTTTGGAAATGTTTATCAAATCCGGACTAAGAGGCATTGAATTTTTATGTTCGTTGCGCTCCAATTTGGTCTGAGCTGGGCTTATCCGGAGAAAATGAGAATGAGACCCCCTCTTTCTTTCCCTCTAATTTTGCACATTTTAATCTTCAATTTATCAATGCCAAGTAAGACATCTAAATTGGTCCAAACATTATTCAGTTTCAACCTTTCAAACAAAACGATGCTGGGATCTCAGCTTTCACTCGTCTTAGACAGGTTTTGGTACTCCTAAAACATAGCCACATCAGAGTTGAATACAGCGTCAACCATCTCAAAAACATCTCAAGCTTCTAGATCTAGCTCTATGATCTCAAGTGTTAAAAACAATAGACCCATGAATCTCTAGTGAGAAATCTCTAGAGTTGAATACAGCGTCAACCATCTCAAAAACATCTCAAGCTTCTAGATCTAGCTCTATGATCTCAAGTGTTAAAAACAATAGACCCGTGAATCTCTAGTGAGAAATCTCCACTGCTGTCAAGACACCGGCATACCGGTAACTTCAGGACCTATGTCCTCTCTCTAAACTGGTAGGTCTATACATCAAAATCTCCACTGCTGTCAAGACACCGGCATACCGGTAACTTCAGGACCTATGTCCTCTCTCTAAACTGGTAGGTCTATACATCAATATATTATACCCACCCATTGTGGTCATTGTTCATACGGTATTCTTCTACACAACTTGGGAACTTAGCATGCCTCAGGGGAATGTCATTGTTTACATACATTCTGATGTATCAACACATTGACTTGTACAGTCTACACACATAGCTATAGAGATATACACAACACTCAAGCTAGGTCTTGATGATAATTCATTAACATGCACTACCACTCTCTCGCTAGAGTTTGAAATCCTTGTAGATCTCAAGCTCATACATAGGCATCTCAAGCTAACCGGGTAACATTGAAATTTTTGGGGAATGTGCTTGCGTGTTCTTTTGATCTCAAGTTTCTGCCTATGTATACTGGTATATTCTATTTAACAGTCTGATTGGTAAAGCGTTCTAGGTACTCGTAACTTAGCACGCTAAAGGTTCAAATCCCAAATCATGAAAAAATTTGAGTGTTCTCCCAATTCTGAGACATGTACTTGGTGTAAACAAATTTTTGTTTAGTGTCATTCGAGTCTTGATCTTGGTGTGAAATCTCGTCAATAGTTTTTCCATCATTTTTGACAGAGTTCAGTTTGGCCAGTTGAACACTGACGGCGAGGTAAGAGTTTATTTCCCAATATTAATGAATTTATTTAATTTAGATATCCTTTGTAAATACTATTTTACTTAAGTTATGTTTAGCACTGGATAGTTACAAGTCTTAGGTATTATCCCGACTTGGAGTTTCATCTACACAGAAGTTTTTTCGGCTCTGTGCTTGAAGTTTGGAGTCAGCCTCGTGAGGACAATTGAGTAGCTTACTTTATTCCCTTTTTTACCAGTGACGGATTACCAACTTAAAAAGATTTGTGAAATTTTTAATTAACTTGCAAAGGAAGCACTTAGTAATACTGTGATTTCAATTCAATTTAAGTTTGTTGTCTTGTTATTTATACACATACAATTTACATAAAATTTATACCTACCTACATAAAACACTTGAGATAATAATAACAACACTTATATCTACTATGTACAAATTTGTTGTCATAAAGTACATTTTTTAGAGTTCTACAAAAGTTGTGAAAAGCTGTGCTTTATCACTTATAACAAATGATTCATGATAATAAGTTGATTATTGTTCTAGAATATACCTTGTTTATACTACCAGCATAGGACTGAAAAGTCCCTTTACTCTCACAGTCTAAACAAGGTCTTATATATTTCATAGGTAATAGAATTACATTTTAACCGGGTGATATACTTAGGCTACATAAATTTGTTGCATTCTGTTTCAAAATGGTGGCGCTACAAAGTCATGACTCTTACGCCGCGCTGATCCCGTTCAAAGGACGGGTCAACCACTAGCTTGTAAAATAGAGATAGTATCTTCAAGTAATAATCATATACGTATTAATACTAAAACAGCTAAGTTGACCACTAGTTAATTTCTATTTTTCAATAAATAAACCTCTTTTCTTTCCCCGCAGACTTTGCATGAACGTGTCCGGAGCAGGATCTAGCTCTGTTGCCGGAACGCCTAGCCGTGGCTCAGTAGCGCCGTCCAAGAAACGCAAGCTGAACATCCTAGAGGAGTACGAAAGCGAGGAGAGAACCTCGTCAGGATTCCAGGTGACATCTTCTGCCAAGGGTAACATGGAAATTACCGAAGTGGATCCGGATGGCAAGTTTGTCAAGTTGTATAACAAGGGATCCGAGGTGAGTTGTGCATATTTTTTCATTCGTGTTGTTAATCAAAGTAATGTTATGGTAATACTAGGGAGCGGATTATATGCACGAAAAAATGGCCCAATATGTATGCAATATGCACACAAAAATGGCCTAAATATGCCAAAATATGCTAGAAAACTATGAGATACAAGGGATCCGAGGTGAGTTGTGCATATTTTTTCATTCGTGTTGTTAATCAAAGTAATGTTATGGTAATACTAGGGAGCGGATTATAATTATATGCACGAAAAAATGGCCAAATATGTATGCAATATGCACACAAAAATGGCCTAAATCTGCCAAAATATGCTAGAAAACTATGAGATAAGAAAAACCTTCAAAACATGCAAAATCCGCTCCCTAGTAATGACTAATGCATATTTCGAATTTTTCTTACATTTTTCCATAGCTTTCCATATTTTTCCAAAGCATTTTGTATCTGGGCTATTTTTTCGTGCATATAATCCGCTCCCCCTATCTAAGCCAGTGCATTCAAAGTTGTTGACAGCGCGGCACACTTTTTACGACTTCAATCTTTCCGCGAATTTTAAGTTCTTTTACCAAGTGTTGTGTATATTATGAACTGTATATCCTTAAAAGTTACCTGAACCCATCCGGATACTAACCACGCAAAACGGTGCTTACCTTGAGTGATTCATGGAGAACTTTTGTATTCAACTTGCGGCTTTTCCCAAATTATTGTTACAAAAATTGAGCTTAAAATACAACAAACACAGATCCTACCTTTCCGGCTAGGTAATTGTGCTAAACACTTAATTACTCATTCATGAAAAAATAATAATAATAAACAAGTATTATTAGAACAACTTGTTCTACGCACGTGGTTGATTACTGTATCACGTTCAACACATTACATTCTATCGCTTTTCTGTTGGGAAGTGCAACTTTTATGTAATCCTATCTGATTGTACTCGAGCAAACATGTGGTAATTTAATCCTTTGTTTTTATGTTCTTACATTTTTCCATAGCTTTCCATATTTTTCCAAAGCATTTTGTATCTGGGCTATTTTTTCGTGCATATAATCCGCTCCCCCTATTAATGACATTATCTAAGCCAGTGCTTTTCAAAGTTGTTGACAGCGCGGTACACTTTTTACGACTTCAATCTCTCCGCAAATTTTAAGTTGTTTTACCAAGTGTTGTGTATATTAGGAACTGTATATCCTTAAAAGTTACCTGACTTATTTACTTTGAAATTTCAGGAGCAATCTCTCGGCAACTGGCAACTGGTTCGCAAGGTGCAGGGCGAAGTCAAGACGAGCTTCAAGTTCCATCGTACTCTCAAGATAGAGGCTGGGGGCACCGTCACTGTGTGGTCGTTCAATGTGGAAGGTGCCACTCATGAACCCCCGCACAATATTGTCATGAAGAATCAGAAGTTTGGCAGCGGAGATGAGATTTCCACCATCCTGTTGAACACTGACGGCGAGGTAAGAGTTTATTTCCCAATATTAATGAATTTATTTAATTTAGATATCCTTTGTAAATACTATTTTACTTGAGCTATGTTTAGCACTGGATAGTTACAAGTCTTCCCGACTTGGAGTTTCATCTACGCAGAAGTTTTTTTGGCTCTGTGCTTGAGGTTTGGAGTCAGCCTCGTGAGGACAATTGAGTAGCTTATTTTAATCCCTTTTTTACCAGTGACGGATTACCAACATAAAAAGATTTGTGAAATTTTTAATTAATTTGCAAAGGAAGCACTTAGTAATGCTGTGATTTCAATTCAATTTAAGTTTGTTGTCTTGTTATTTATACACACAATTTACATAAAATTTATACCTACCTACATAAAACACTTGAGATATTAATGACAACACTTATATCTACTATGTACAAATTAGTTGTCATAAAGTACATTTTTTAGAGTTCCACAAAAGTTGTGAAAGGCTGTGCTTTATCAAATTATCACTTATAACAAATGACTCGCACTTCGTGCTCGGGAGGGGGGCTTGGCCCCCCTCCACCCCCCGGGGGCTTCGCGTGTTCGCTACGCGGGGTTGCGTATACGGTCGCGCTGCGCGCTCCCGGGGGCTTCGCGGGGTTGTGCATGGGGTCGCGCTTCGCGCTCCCTTGGCTTCGCCCCTGAAAACTAATATCGTCCCTGAGTCTTGTCTCGAAGAAATGAAAACTGAAAACTAAAAGCGAGAGCAAAATATTAAACGTAGGAAAAGTTTTGCTGGCCTCAAAGCGTGTTCCCCGTGTATTTCTTATGGGGGGACTAAAAAACGTCAATATCTCGGGAACGGTTTGGAATTTCGGAATTTTCCGATTTATCCCAGTACCTACAAAAAATAAGGAATCCAATGGTGAAAACCCCATATTCCTAGCCCATCTAAAAGTGGGTTAGAATTAGTATGAGTAAGTGAGTCAGTGAGTGAGTGAGTCAGTCAGTCAGTTACACAAGGGGCTGTATATATTTAGGACTAAAAGAAAGAGAGAGAGAAAAATCGAGGAAAAGATGAGAAAGAAAGAAAGAAAGAGATAGAGAGAGAGAGAGAGTTTATTAAATAACAAACTATTGCAATCAGATTTTAGATTTGGAAATTACTAAATCAAATTAAAGAGAGTTCCAAACCCATGGAGAAAATGTTGTAGAGGGAAAATAATCCCACAATTTGAGAGCAATAATGTTGTCTGAGGAGGGTATTTTTTAGCTAAATCCCCTTTAGTGAGAAGGGTATTTTTTAGCTAAATCCCCTTTAGTGAGAAGGGTATTTTTTAGCTAAATCCCCTTTAGTGAGAAGGGTATTTTTTAGCTAAATCCCCTTTAGTGAGAAGGGTATTTTTTAGCTAAATCCCCTTTAGTGAGAAGGGTATTTTTTAGCTAAATCCCCTTTAGTGAGAAGGGTATTTTTTAGCTAAATCCCCTTTAGTGAGAAGGGTATTTTTTAGCTAAATCCCCTTTAGTGAGAAGGGTATTTTTTAGCTAAATCCCCTTTAGTGAGAAGGGTATTTTTAGCGAAATCCCCTTTAGTGAGAAGGGTATTTTTAGCGAAATCC